>NC_041376.1:15413555-15468555 GCF_900634415.1 Cottoperca gobio | reverse complement strand
GAGTTGATCCTTTGTACCATGAATTACACATATGATGTTTGTCATTTTAAAAGATAATCCTGCAAGGTAAGAAAATTGCAGTTTGAAGAAGTAACATTTAGTTTTGTATGAAACTGCTCAGAGAACTACGTCTCACACAATATACGTTATCGACACGGCAATATACAATATACGTTACCTATGCTTGCTTGCTAGCATTAGCTAGGTAACTTAGATATGTTCCACGCACAAATGTCACGTTATCTTACCCGATGGGATTTATCCAGAGAAAGAACAAGCGAGACTCGTGGCTCGTGTGAGTAAATCCCAGTACTAAACACACGGGTATAGTAACTTCAGTAGAAGAGAAATGTATGATGCACTTGTGCGATTTTTGGGATTATAGTCTTTCTAATAACGTATTTTCAGTCTTATACTTCAACAGTTTTACGAAAAACTGCAAATTTCTTGACCTGCAAAATTATCTTTTGATTAGAAAAACCTCATAATTGTAATTCATGACACAGTTCAAACGGAATCAACCAATGATTTTGTCTCCCTTCATTGACTATGATCCACCGGAAAGGGCGGGACTTCGGCTCTCTATTACCAGGAATGTAATGTATAATAAAAGATGCCATTGAGCTGCATTATGGAAGTGTAGGATCCAGTGTTTTTGGAGTTTGACCCATACTAGGGACTTTAAGCATAGGGTCTCGGTCTCTTTGGCTGTCATCTTGAATGTTATTACTGTAAAGTGTGGGACCTCTTTCAGCACAAAATAATGTAAATTGGTACACTATTCTGTACTGTACTGTATTTATCTGGATCAAAGTAAAAATAAATGTTGTTGCCATGGCACTCAAGCGTAATAACACTTTCATGGAGCATTTCCATTCACACTATTCAACTGCATTATATGGTGGATCTCAAGATACAGGGTTGCTTCTTGGGATAAAATTACTTAGGGCCCTTGACAAAGGTCGCTTACCTCCAATTGCCTCAGTACCAAGGCTGAATAAATGACTGAAACTTTCAATGTGAGTGGTGAAAATGACTCCGGTAAGTGTGTCCATTCAGCTATATGAGTGATGATGGAAAATAAAAGGGAATCACTAAGTGGGAAATTACTTCATGCATACAAAATGTGTGTCTAAGTTAGAATATTCCCAGCCATATTTATTCACAATAGTGTTCTTGTCAAGTTAACTTCAGAGGTTTCACACCAGGATTTAAGTAAAAGAATAAAAACATGAAGATATCTTATACATGTGGATTAAATGAATTTCATCCCTCTACAATGAGGGATGAAATGTGTTAAAATGCCATATGTCACAACTTAATTATGTCATTTTTGTGGTATGAGTCCTTTCTGAATGCTTATCGGAAATTAAAACAATTAAATCCAGGGGCAGCTTGTTTTGTTTTAAAAACAAAAGGACGGAATCCAGACAAAATGTTTTACAAGCCTTTATTTTACTTAAATTAAATCTTTATTAATCCTAAACTATTAAAAAATAAATACTGAGGTCACTAGCCCCCTCAACACACTCCCAACAGCTCTCAGAGATTTCCAAGCCTTTATTTTCTATTATTTTGTTTGCCAACAGTCACAATTGCTGAATCTAAAAAGAATACTTTATTAAAATAACCACCATGTGAGCTTTCAACTACAGAGAGTAAATTCCAACCAATGCACCAAACAAATAAGGACATGACCTACTATAAGTGGAGAGGAGGCAGAGAAAGAATGAGCAGCGCTTGCTCCTCCCTCATAACCACCACTGAGGTGTCCTTGAGCTTGAGCATTTAACCTCCAACCTCCACTGTGGAGCTGCTCAGTGGCCACCCCTGCTGACTGGAGCTGTATTTGGTAGCTTCTAAGTGTGAATTGTAAAGTTTCTATCCAAGTTAAGCACACATTTTAACTGCTATTTTTCATCTCGTCAGTAGAAAAGAGACTTTAGTGGATTCAAATCTCGTATTTTATATACATCATTTATTATTGCTTTTACTTGTACATATTTTATTAAGGTGTTTGGAACAGTTGTTCAAATAATAAAATACACAATAACACAGAAATAAGGAATATTTTCTAACAACAGGGTATAGCCTAAGCTTTGCTTGAAACAAATATGTTAGTAGTGATGCAGCAATCAGGTGGTGGACTAGAACAAACAAGCAAACAAAACACTTTATGTGTGAAATCACAAACTCAAAATGTATGGAAAAGCACTTATTGTGCTTACACACTTATTTGTGTTGGGCACACAAAACAACACATGCTCCCTAGTAGAAAGCAGTAGAGGTTGAATGTTAAATGACAAATACATAGGCAGGCAGTGGTTTCACATGTTTATGTATTGTGTATGGGTGGGTCAGTGCCATCCAGGAAAGGTTCAAAATCAATGCAATGATATGTTTTGGTGAATGGGCAGCATGTAAACTATAAGCAGATGATATTTTTAATGGTTCAAACATGCTTAATAAAAATAATGATCCTATAATACAAACTGATGCAGAGTTGTGTCAGGATACGTGAAACATGTAGCACCAGACTAAACATACACTAACTGGAATATCAAAGACAGGAGAATCTTTCTATCATTGTCAGGTAATATTTTTTATCCTACAGAAGAGACATGTGGCTACACTTTCAAAAACTGAATATTTTACTGAATAAAAACTGTCACCCTCATTTACAGCCAGCTTCTTGTTTCTCCTGCCTGACATGCTCTGAACAGCTGACCTGGTGGTGCTGTTTAATACAGAGGCCATCTATTGTCCATCAAACTGCCTGCCCTGCTGGTTTTTGTCTTCTCTTTTTGTAGACAAATAACACACACACCAAGCGACAACCTACGTAGCGCCAAAAACTGCGGTTCCTGGAATGGCCACTTGAGTCTGGCTCAAAAGCGAGTTATCCCAACAGATCCCCATGTTAAAATGTCCAACTTTAGCAGCAGAAATTAACCTGTTTACAGCCTGGTAAAAAAATTTTTTTGACACTAGGCCTTTAGCTAATTTTGCTATTCATAACAACTGGACAGGGGGTGAATTTTTATATTAAAAAATGATGTTTGAATTACATTAAGGCTTAAAGTGGTTAACGGGATATCAGGAACTGTCGTGTCCTTTTTGTTTCAGTCAAAACTTGACTTAGCTCGTTGTACTAAAAGACAAAGGAGTCAACGGTTCATTTTTTTCTGGTAAGCACATCACAAACAAGCATCTTATTAGCTAGCCTATGTTAGCATCCCAATTAACATTAGGCTACGGATGCACCTTGCTAACTAAGTTAGCATTAGCTAGTAGCCTACTTGAGCATTTGTTATGCTAATGCTAAAATGCTAAAATATAGACACTTCTAGTAGGCTACCAAAAAAATCAAGATGTCGACTGCCAGAAACCATAGTCTACAACCAATATGACACGCAGGCACACACGCATGTACACAGGCACACACACACACACGCACGCACGCACGCACGCACGCACCCACACACACACGCACACACACACACACACACACACACACACACACACACACACACACACACACACACACACACACACACACACGTATATCTATTTTCTCATCCTCTCTGTGTCTCTCTTTAACCTCTGTAATTCAGGGTGAAAGACAGAAGGAGAGAGTGCAGCTCAATTACTCCAACAAAAGCTCTACAGTAGCTTTCACCCTGGGAGGATGCAAAGTCATCTGTATTTCTTTTCTCTTCCTCACTCGCCCCCCGTCATTCTCCTTTTCCCTATGTGCATTGTGATGACTGTGGCACAACATATGAGCATCAATAAGATTCCTCTCTGTTGTATTTCTGATACTTTTCCCTTTTATTTCCTGGTTGTCATCAAAGTCTCCCTACAGTTGTCTTTCTCTCTGTCTCGGGTGTGGAGCAGTGGAGCTATTATCTCCTTAGTGTGTGAGAGTTTGAAAGCAATATCATTGCAAAGCCATTACCAATGTTGGCAGAAATATCGATTTTTCAACAATAACTAGAGAACAAATGGAATTTGCATCACCTTCTGGGCAGTAGGGAAAAACAAAAACAAAACAAAGCAGCATCCTCACACACAGACTCTCATCTTCTCTTCAGTGAGGCCTAATTGAAAGTGACACATTGCTGCTAATCAATACACAACCCCATTGTTGCTATGGGAATATCCTCAATTAACTGTCCCCATTCCTATTTGTGCCACAGTCACTATGTCTGCTGGAGTCACACTGTTTATAACATTATGTAAGTGGCCTATAGTGCATAGAAATAATATTTTTATCAAGGCATATGATCTGCATGGTAAAGCATTCAAGACCACTTTGTGGTTTTCGCCATGCATCCAATCTTCTGCACTTTTTCAAAAGCAGAAATCTTCTGGCGAAGTGGATGTGAGCATGGATCGGCCTCCTCTGGGGTGACACATCACGGGGTTGGCCAGGGGTAACAGTGACATAACACGGCTTATTGTGTGAGGAATGGCATGCAACAACAGTAGCCCAATACGCAGTCCTGAATAGGACTTCAAAGGCAGTTAGAGCTCAGCACTGCAAGGTATTTCATTGTAACTCTACCACACTGTGGAGGAGAGGAATTTGGATGCTAGAATCCTCCACGGCGGCAAGAATTCAGCAGGACCTACAGGGGCTCTCATGTCAAATTCCCACTCAGCATTCCCCACAATTATTACATAATGCTGTATGTACATGTGCAGAACCATCACTTCATGTTTTGAAGTGGATTTTTACAAAAAGTTGCTGGCTCTGGCCGGTCATCGCTCAGAAAAAGGTGGAGAAAGTGGATTTACTGTGTTAATTCTGTCAACTTTTCCAATGCATACACATATTCCTCCAGTGCTCTTTCAATCCTGTCTCTCATTTCATATCCATTTATTTTATTTCCATTCCTGTACTCCCTATTCTTTCTCTCCTGCTACCTAAAGTGCACAAGGAAATTCCACTTCTCAATCACATTACTTATGTTTCCATTATGTAACCTACACATTCTCTCCGCTGCTTTCTGTCCTCCATGCTCCTATCTGCTTGACAGTTGAGAAGTGACGATGCGGGCTCTCTCAAACCCAAGTTTGTTCTATTTATACTGTGCAGTTAGAGTGGTTAACTTCAGGCCTTTTAGACCCATGAAGGGAGGGCCTAATCCACCGTCAAGCATCGCCAGGCCAGCAGGACCGCCCAGCCATGTCCCTGCTCACTGTCCAAACTCCAGACCACATGCCGCTGGGATGGAGAGATGGAGAGGATGGAAGGAATAGACAGGAGGGAGGAGGGAGAGTCACTTGACAAGCATGTACTGTATGAAGTGTATGAAAAGCTACAGGACAAACAGCCAAACGGGTGTGTGTGTGTGTGTGTGTGTGTGTGTGTGTGTGTGTGTGTGTGTGTGTATATGTATATATATATATATATATATATATATATATATATATATATATATGATTTTATGGAAAAACATTGATTTTACAGAAAAACATTGATTGTCTCCAGGAAATTACAATGTTTTTAATCAAAAAACTTCTTACCAGCCTTCAACTTCAATAAACTTTTTCAATCTTTACAAATAATGTTAGTGTCATCATTTCTACTTGCAACATGTCCTTCCAAAATAAAGTTTAATAAACATTCTAAATTATTGATATTCAGGGAGTCCACACTAGAAGCTTTAAAATCATGTCCCTATCCAATAATCAGATTAGTAATATAACTGAATAACTTGTTTCCTAGAAACTTGAGCACATAAACACAAGATTTAAAGTGATGCTTTTGTATGATTCAGATCGGATCTGTCTATTAAATCAACTAATAGATTAGTCTTGAAAATCGTATAAGTTAGTCGGCTAAGACAGTTTTTAGTCAAGAACATTTTTTCTTAAGGACATTTAAGAAAATGTTTACAAATGTCTGAGGAATTGAGAAAGGAGAAAAGAATGATTTAAGAAACATGTTTAGCGGTTATTTACACAGATGGCTCAAGAGATAAATTCCAAAGGTCTAAAGTAAGAGACAGGAGAGAATTGCTGGGCTGCAATCAATGAAAACTCTTGACATAGTGTCCATTATGCAACACTTGACTAAAAAATCCCCCTTGCTAAAAATGCCAAGCACGAGAGTTGCTATAAAAGGAGAAGGTATGCATGCAATTTTCCAGGGAAATGCATCGGTTACATATGCCGGCAAAAGTTCTGGAAATGCTTTTGATGAGTATTTATCAAACTGTTCTGGAGGCCAACAAAGAGAGTTATGTGATAATATTTACTGACAGCAGGAAATATAACTCAAGATAATGCTTGAGAACAAGGAACAGGCAGAGTTAGTCACCGTGAAGTGTATAGCAAATACACTCAATTAAATGCTGTGTTAACATGTACTATCTGTTCATTTAATAATATTATGACGTTTAAACACTGTATTTCTTTGTGTACCATCTTTCTTCAAGTAATCACAGTGACAAACAATAGGCAAGTCATAGAAAGTCATTTATGTTATGGGATGATATAAAATAAGCCTTTCTCTTCCTACTCTGGATTGTATTTTTCTTCCAGATTGCCTCATGGAAAGAGTACATGATATTATGCCTGCAGTGAAAAACAGAACTCATTTAGAGTGCAGTACACACAGCACAGCAAAACATTCCTAAACAAATCATTCAAAAGCATATACTTCTCCGCTTCATATTTCCTTGTCTGTTCATCATCCTGACAGAAAAACAAACTTGCTGACAGATAAAAGAAAAAGAAAAAAGCTAAATGTCACCCTGTCCATGACTTCTTGCTCATCCCCAAATCCATCCCACAATATTGCTGGTTTTTGACTCTTGGAAATTGATATACAGTATTTCAGGAATGCAGACTGAAGTCTGATATGCCTGGGCCTAGCTAGCATAACAGCGGGCAGAAGCCTCAGAGAATAACACATAACCAAAGCCCTAAAGAATTCCCTTGGACACAGCTACTGACCAGAAAACTGTGCCCTGGAGGGGAAGGCAGGAGAGCTGCTGAAACCCCAGACTGAAATAGCATGGACTGCTGGGGACAGCCTGAGATAGACACTCAGCACTTTGGTTAGTGCTGCTTCTGGTTAGTAATAATATAAATACCATATATATATTGTTCTGAAAATCCTCCATGCACTTGCAGTCGTTACATACACTTGTGCGTTATTTCTAAGTGTGAGCACTGGAACTCTTATTGCTTCCACTATGTTAAACACTTTTAAGACCAGTGGTGACATGGTAAAAATAGGATACATACACCCTACACGCTAACTTACATGTATAGGTCACTGCATGGGCTGACCTCCTTTCACCACAGCCACCATAACAGTTATTCACTCTGAAAATAACTCTCTTACAGTCATTCCTTCTCTGACTCCAGCACTCAGTCATTCTGCAAATGCATTGGTGTTAAAAATGTACCTTTCCCAGGCTGACTCAATATAGCTGTGGAACCCACTTCGGATGATATCATGCCATTAAATGGCCGTAATCAGTGGCTATCAGCGTCCTAGATATGGGTTAGAAGGTGTCCACTTCACCTACGATTAGGCTCAGAATGCTACGTAACTGACGTGGATTACGTAAGCAAAGTAACTTCACATACGTAATTTACGTAACATTATTTTACTTATTTTAAACCACAGCACAATGTTTTTCCTAAACCTAGCCACAAAGTTTGGGAGCCTAAACCTAATGAACTGAAAGTGAAACCTAAGGAAACTGAGACCCTTTCATAATGTTTGATTCTGAAGCATTACATTCAGGCGGCAACTTCTGGCTCTGAAAAGTGATGCCAATGCGAAAGTGCCTTAAACTTGCATTCTTCAAAATAAGTCTGATTGTATAGAAGTCAATGATAAAATTACGCTACTTCTAACTTGATTAATTACCTCAGAAAACATTTTCCTTTTATGGTTTATGTTTATGGTCTCAATCGCTAGTTTCAAGTCTTCTTCAATACAGCATGATGTTCAGTCCCAATTATGGTCCCAGTTAGAGTAAAACAGACAGTAATGCTTTAGGGTGGGGCTACCTTGATTGACAAGTTCCTTCCACGGTGTTGTCCGGTTCAGGTGTTGGCTGTGTTTTCGTCTTAGAACTTTAACCCTTTCACAGTTTGTTGTCAAAATTTTAGTCATCAAATTACTTCTTTAGCGTTAGGTTGTATTTAGCTCTACCCTACCAAGATGGCGACGGCCAAAATGTTATACTTGAGGCTTCAATACCGTTGTCCACAAACTAATGGGTGATGTCACAGTGACTATGTGCACTTCTTATATACAGTCTATGATTAGAGTGGTGGTGAAAACAACTGATAACAGCCATTTAATAACCTCATAACATTGGGAACGGTTGGTAAATGTGGTGTATGCAGATATTACTGCAGCCATCTCTCATGCAGTTGAGATAGTAAGAACGGAATGTGACTGAAGCTAAGGGCTATTCATCTTGTGGATGTTTCCTCTGTATTTCATGGTTTTTCGCAATAAACATGGTCACCATGTTCCTAGTGTTCAAAACATGATTTTCCATCCTTCATTGTGAATGTCAACAATGTGTGTATGCATATTCCATGTGTGTGTGTGATGACACTCGGTGGCTTACAGTATAAGCAAGGTACCATAGCTGCAGAAGCTTGTCTCTAATCGTCCCTTTGGTTAAAGAAGCATCTTGGCATTCTACCACTAAGCCTCTGTGGCCAGCCTCAGACAGAACTGGGACGACACACACATACACAAACATCACAGCTACAGAGCAACATATCATCCTATGGAATCTATCTAACCTCAACCACTAAGCCACTGAGAGGCAGCTACTTAACTGAAGCATCATCTTCCCCTACTCTGTAATAATGGCCTGGCCAAATCTAAACCATTCTGTTTGAAATCAATGCCAATACGCTTTCCTAAGGGATTGATTAGCCAGGAGCTGTGGAGGCTTGGTAGGCTGTGTTTTTTGCTCTCACAAATAATCTCATTTACAGCACATACCCATGTAGGCCTGCATGTAAATGATCACTCACAGATATGCAGAGAAACACAAATGCTCCCACAAACTGCTTATGCTTGGTTGGCAGGCTGTTGGTGCTGTAAGCAAATAGTGGCAAGTAATGTTAATGTATGACCCACTTCTGTGCTTTTATGAGATGAAGAAGATGATGTGTTGGATGTTTTTCAAAGGTGACTGGGTAATGTGATGACAACATATGTAACATCTGCACAGAAATAACAAATGTTCCTTCTTTTGTTTTCAGTTTGGGTCATTTTCAGATCTTCACTGCATGACACAAGTACACTTTGACACACTGCATCACGTTTGATCCAGTTGTAATAGCACATGTATTGAAATGGGTACCAGGTCATCTTGCAAACATCCAAACAAAATCACAACCACAAACTAAAGCAAATGGTCTGTCAGGGGAGATCTGCACACACTCCCAGCCAGCCTGAAATCCTCTGACACTGAGCACACCTTTTTTGATTAACTGCCAGGCCGGCGCTTAGAGACAAAGGTCTGCTGGCAAAGATGACTGAAAAAACTGGTTTTTGTCTTTGCTGCTGGAGCACAAGTTGTTTTGCCTTTAAGGTTCTACAAGTTTTGAAATGTATAAGTATCCTCAGCCCTTATCTGTATCCACAGTGTTTACTGTACCTCACTCTTTTCAGAGTCGATGAAGCATGTATTTGTGTGAGTGTGTGTGTGCATGCATGCATGCATGCTTGCACATGTCAGTATGTGTAATCATCATCCATGGTGACAATTCTATTGTGACACTTACCTTTTATTGTAGCCTAAACTGGTGAACCGAACACAAGAAAAAAATGGAAGTACAAAGTGTCAAAGTTATAGGAAATCATTTGTAAGAACATAGGAAATGACTTTTAATTAATTTGCTTCGCCAAAGGAAATAATTCAGTGTGGGTTGCATGCATGCTAAACTTTGAACTTAAAAAAGGTCAGTGTTTGCCACTTATTTGTTGAGAGTAAAAATGTCTTGCATCCAGATTTGAAGTCCATTTCCGTGCGTCGGGCTCATGCAGTACAGTTGGTTGCCTCCTTTGGGGTGAAACCACAGCTATGTTCAGCTACAGCTAAAGACAACACATGGACCAAAGCAGGATATAAAAATAAAAAAAAGTTCACAGCTCCCTAACAAGCCCAGTCCAGCCCTTGGTTGGTGTTTACTGCATGCACTTTTCTGTCACGGAAACAGATTTAACTATGCTGTATAATTGTTTCGTAGAAAGTTGACGTGGCAGCTTCCTCCTTGGGCACTTTTTTGAAAAGGCGCCATCATGTGATATAATCTACATGTTTGTGGAAGATAATGTCAACACAGGGTTCTCTTTCTGACAGCATTGTGCAATATTCCAGCATAACAGTTCCAGTGTCCACAAGTGCAAGACATACTCCAGTGGGACCAATAATAATGTTTGTGGTTCATACTGTGGAGCTGGTCAAGATATGGGCATTGCATCTTCCAGTCAACATTTAGTGACTACACTACTTTCTGAAGTACTTTCTATATAAAGCATTGTTATTATTAATTCATATGCAAAACTAAAAAGTCAAAGATATTGAACAAAGATCATGGGTGAATATTTAACAACCCTTTTTGGTAAAGTTTTCTATGATGTCCATGTCTATATGTCTATAATGCATTGTAAACATAGTTATAATGCATTATGCTTATAGAACTGTATAATTATGGTTATAAGCACACATAAATAATCATAATGCTTTATAACAACTATCAAGTATCTTAATTGATAATCAACAATAATCATAATTGCTGGTCATTCACTAGCCATTTTTTGTCTAGGCAAACACACAAAATGTTGTACAATTAATTTGAACTTCACTTAAAGTAAAAAATGACCTCTTAGAGTAACTTATAATTACATTATAATACATTAAAACAGCTATTCTAATGCATCATAAAAATATATTAAAGTATTACAACTATGGGAGATATAATAGACTATAATCCTTGCAACAAAATAAATTGTCAGTGAGTGACCAGCAATTATATGAGTGCTTATAGCTATTATTATACAGTTTTATAATGATTATAATGCTTTATAAGTATGTCTATAATGCAATATAGACATGGGCGTTATAGAAAGTATTACTGAAATATAAAAACAAACAAAACCTAAATACTCCAAATGAAAGCCATGTCCCCTTTGTGTGCCTAGTACCTACTTCTGCCTGTTCGCAAAGCAAACATTTTAATTTGTTTTACAATTAGGTAAAATATTCCAGACATAACTTATCAGGACGACATAAACAATGACGAGCATTCATGAGAGGATCCATGTGAGGATAATTACGTATTCAATTTTACACAAAAGCATTTACTTCCGTATTTGATTACGTGCCACTGAAGACTTTGCCACCTTTGCTTTTGGCTACAAGGTGTTGCCAGTTGGAGCTTGAAAAGTCAGGTAACCTGAACAAACAGCTTTTATTACTGTACTTCTATTCTCTGGGCTAATTTAGCAAAATGAACTGCAGCATATATATTTTAACATGTATCTGGTAATAATGGGTGTGCAAATCTGATGTGTATCAACATGGTTTGCAACAAAACTGAACTTGTTGCACACAATCTCCAATATAGCTGCAGAGGGTGTGTTACACCACCTGGAAGCCTAGTTAAGATGTTCACTTACTTACACAATGATTCGCCTCATGATTCTCTCATGAATGCTTGTCCCTGTTTATGTTGTAATAAACATCTTACAATATTAAATATTGCTAATAATTTATGTATTTTTACATAATTTTATAAGCAATACAAAAGTAGTATTTTTAGAGTATAATGATTTTTTAAATTTAGAATTTTGATTACGTATGTAACATGTATATATCTATAATGCACTATAAACATACTTATAATGCGTTATAATATGCTTATAGCACTGTATGATGATAGGTATTAACACTCATAAATAATAATAATAATAATAATAATAATAATAATAATAATAATAATAATAATAATAATAATAATAATAATAATAATAATAATGCTTTACAACAATAATCATGACATCATCCACTACTGGTTTATTAAATGTTCCCAGAAACATCCAAAAGAAAATTGGGGATGCAGCCCTTTTCAATTATGCACCAAAACTATGGAACACTTTACCTGCAGACATTAGGGAGGCTAGCTCGCTCAATATCTTCAAAAGTAAGCTAAAAACATATCCCTTTAGTTTAGCCTTTTAATGGTGATATTTTATATATTTTTATCTTAGCCTTTTAATGGTGCCACTTTCAACTAATTTAAATGATTTCATACATTTTTGCTATACCTGGTTTAACATTGAATGTGTAAAGGTAACTGAGATAAATTTCAGAGTGTGTATTTTTGAGAAACCTGAGATCAAATAGACTGTTTTACCACGGGAAAAAGAGGAAGTTTCTCTGATAAATGTGTAGTTGAAAGACCACAGGGGCGCATTGTTGATCTCATGCTTTCAAAATATGGCTCTGACAGTTTAAAACATTTACAAGAATGGTGTGATGACTGTGATTTCCTGGCAGTAGGGTCGTTAAGTACCGCACAGATAGGGAAACTAGGCATGATTTCCAATGTTATTGTATACTATTTTAATTCTGCTATATTGTATTATTTTAATTCTGCTATTTTTATAATGGTACTTCAGACTCATTTACATCAACACTGTGATTATTGTACTGTAAATGCTCTTATTCTGTCTAATCTTGTACTAATTGTTATGTTTTTGCTGTGAAGCACTTTGGGCTGCAATTCTTGTATGAAAGGTGCTATACAAATAAAGCTTATTATTATTATTATTATTATTATTATTATTATTATTATTATTATTATTATTATTATTATTATTATTATTATTATTATTATTATTATCCATCCATCCATCCATCCATCCATCGTCTACCGCTTATCCGGGATTGGGTCGCGGGGGCAGCAGCTCCAGTAAGGAACCCCAATCTTCCCTTCTCCGGGCCACATCCTCCAGCTCCGACTGGGGGATCCTGAGGCGTTCCCAGTGAGGAGATATAATCTCTCCACCGAGTCCTGGGTCTTCCCCGGGTCTCCTCACAGCTGGACGTGCCTGGAACACCTCCCTAGGGAGGCGCCCAGGTGGTATCCTTACTAGATGCCCGAACCACCTCAACTGGCTCCTTTCAACGTAATTATTATTATTATTATTATTATTATTATTATTATTATTATTATTATTATTATTATTATTATTATTATTATTATCAAGCATTTAATAATGACTTATAAGGTTAAGTGTCTTTATACTTCATAATTTCTGGTAAATTACTGCTATTTTAGTTGCAAGTATCATAGTGTATAGTGGTCCGGTGGTTCAGCTTCCAAATAGAACATCAGATGGGTGTGAGTTCAACCACACTTCTGTATAATGCCACACAGCAAACTTGGTATATGATTATCTACACGTTATACCAAACTGCCCACTAAAAGCCGCAGTATATGATATAACCATGCACAACAAGACACACGCACACATGTACGTACGTACGCATACAACTCTATTGAAAACAAGGAACCACACAAGAATTTTCTGTGGCACCAAGGAATGCACTGGAACAAACATGATACAGTCTCCTGAATGCCACCCTGAAACCATGCAGACTTTCCCGGTAGGCTACACTGCCTAGTTGGAAGTAGACTTCCGGGTAGGCTATATTTGGGGGACATGAGCTACAGGGTTCAGGTGAAATACCAGAAGCAGAAATGTGACTCAGACTAAATTATTTTAAAAGGTTTTTATGCAAGATCTACATATAGACACAAAGCGTAGATATATTTCCTAATAGATCTACTGTCAAATCTGTCAGATGTGGTTGCACCTATTTGCATCATGAGTAACTGCCCTTGGCTTAATGTGGGAGTGCCTGCAGTGCTGAATACACTTCTGTCAATATACCCACTGATGATTCACTGAACTGGGATGACCTTTTGTCTTGAATATACAAAATACCTGCTTAAAAGAGAATAACATACATCAGAGGAAAGTAGAACAGCTATATTATATTTAATTTATATAGCGTTTCTTTTCTTTTTTGATACACAAAGATACTTATGAATCCCTGTTTTATTTTTACCTCCCTAACAGTGTCTTAAAAGTGTATTCACACATCCCACATGCCACCCTCATACACACCATCAATCATTTGGGGGGGGGGGGGGGAGAGAGAGAGAGTGAGAAGGATGGATGAGAAAGGTTGAAAGAGTGTTTTACTCTGATGAATCATCTTCAAAAGTATAGACGATCTTTGTCAGTGGTGGTAACCACCGTCACCTAGCAACCAGCTACAACAAACTACAGAGAGCACAGCGCCGGCATTGAAGCCCGCGAGCTAACCAGCTATAAGGAACATCAACTACACATGACAATTTCCTTTATTAAGCTGAAGAAATGGTGAAACACACGATACAGATATTTGGTCGCATTAAACCCACTTAAGAACACCACAGCGGTAAGTGGACAACTACAACAGCGTTTAAACACAACTTCATTAAAATCGATAATGCTCGACAGGATGTTTATTTAAGCTAGCCAATGTTGGCGGTATATTAACGAGGCCTCTCCATGTAGCCTCAGTAGTATTCCTATAACGCAAATCATCCAAGTTTAGAACGGCATTTTATCACAAAACAGCAGGTTTGACCAGCTAAACACACACCTGTCTAGACATTGTATCGTGCTATTCAAGTTGTGTTTACACATATCATAACATTTTCACAACAGACATGTCGTTGCAGGCAAAGCACATGTAACTAATGGCATTATTACAGATGGCTCCCTTCCATTACGTCCCAATAAATCATTCAGGTGACTTTACAATACATTTGCATGTCCCTGAAACTGGCACACCTGAATGGAATGTAGCCTAATTAATTTTCACCTGTGCTTTTCTTGCAAGAAAATTAGAAAATATGTGAAAAAAGTCTGTGTCGTCGCCATCTCCATACAGCAACAACCTAGTGACCATACTTATTTATTATTATTTTTTATCTCCTGCTAAATGTTACCAATTTTAAATATTTCATATATATATATATATATATATGTGTATATATATATATATATATATATATATATATATATATATATATATATATATATATATATATATATATAACCATCTAGTATTTAGTGATGATGTTCAATATGTTTATTTGACCTCTTTTTTTGCACACAAGTTTTCTTTGTTTTCACTTTTAAATGTATATCTCGATTAATGGAGAGGCCTTTTTCAGACCACATAGGATATTAAAGTTGTATTTAGAATCAAAGAGTTTCCCAGTAAATACAAATGCAGAGTTATCCACATAATACATATGTATTGTGTAAACTGCATCACAGTGAACAAGGTGAGTCAATATAAGACTTTTACTTTATTGTATTATTTTATTTTGATCCAATGTTCACCTACTATCAGATGAGGGCCCTTTTTTATTAGACATGCTTGTAAAAAAAATTAAGTTAAGTTAATTTCCATGACAAACACCACTGGCACTCTCACTATTCCCAGTTTACCCGGCTGATGGCAGAAATGATCAAATTACATTGAGAGTTTCTGTGGCACTTTTAGCTTGAGCTGACAATATCCAGCAGAATTAAATGAGCACAGCTACCTCCTTGGGGCTTTTTGAGGTTCTGTCAACAGAGCAGAGGTTGTCAGGAGGTGATATTGCTTGCAGACTGGCCATGAAATACAATACAATCATTTAGGTCTTATATTTTATTCCTGAAACCCTTGGGACTTATAATTGCATCACTGTCCATCGGAAACATATGCCAGAACATATGTTGAGGGTGGGGTCGTTTAGATTGACCCAGCCAGCCTTACTTTAGATGTCCTCAACTGCTAGAGCTCAATCTATATTGGTTTAATGTTCTACAGCTTTTCTTGGTCTCCCCTGAGGCTTTTGGGAGCGGAGGTGAAATTGCACAGCTTTCTTACTCTGATCATGATTGCTTGTTTCGTTCTATTGCTTTCCACAGGGTAAATGCTTCACACATTCCATCTTTTTATTTCGGGGCTTGCATTATCCAAACCACAAGTGGCCAAAGTTATATTTTAGATGGAACATGATGTATTGTCTTTGTGTTTAAGTTGGACTGCATGTATAGTGCTACATACCATAAAGGCATACAAATCACAGAACATATATGAGACAACTCTTTCCAAAGAATACATGAATGCCTTCAACCAAATATTCTCTTGTGGTAAAATACCTCTACCTTGCTCTGTGATCGTAAACAATAAACCTGGTTCCACTGTAGGACTGACTCTACTGTTGTTTCTGGCTCCCTCAGGTGTACTCTGTGGACAATGAGGAGCAGACAGGTGCTTTTTTGGAGTTTGTGGTGCCCCGGGACCTTGCTGATGGCTTCGTTAACAACAAGAGGGAGTGCTACAAGTTCAGGTAGAATGTTAGCTTGCAGTATTTGTATCTATAAACCCATCACATGAGTAATCGTTGAATCGTAAACTTTCATGCAAAAATGGCAGAAAATGCTGTTATCAGCCCCTCAAATATGGAGATGTCCTGCTTTTCTCTGATTTATATCATGTTAAACTGAATATCTTTCGGTATTGAACTGACAAAAATAGACAATTAAAGTCATCATCTTCTACTCTGAGAAACTGGGCCAGTAATCCACCAAACGATTATTGGAAAAATAATCATTGTTCATCGTTAGTTGAAGGCTTAATTTGAAGTCCACTATAATAATATATATCCTTTCTATATCTAAGAATGGCTGTACTTCTAGTCAGTGAAAGCTTTTTATATTTGCTTTGCTAAATATCTTAGACAGGGTCTCTCTTTCCTTTGACCAATCTCTGATCTGTTTTGTCTTATATGTAGAAGCAGCAGCAGTTTGTTTATATAAATAGAAATGAGATTAATAAGAAATATAACTGCAGTTTACATGCAATGTCTTTTTTAATATCACTCAGCATCATTCACAAATATCTTGCATTTTTTTCTTAAATTTATTCTTGAGAAAAAAGGTCTGTTGAATTGTTCCTACCTGTGTTCTTATAATGATGAATCCCAGGTAAATGCACATTTAAGGGCACGAGACCTGTGGGGCTGTGTGCACACACATACATTGAAAAGAAATGTTGAAAGAATTAAGTCAATAATGCCCAAAGGTATAGGTATATACAGTATATATATATTGTGTGTGTGTGTGTGTATATACACATATAGTTCTGAAGTGGAGGCACTCCTGCAGGAAGTACATCTAACATGCATATTATATTTAGTAGCATCAGTAGTGGATATAAAATAACACATAAAAAGCATGAAATGCTATTACTCGTTTAGTGAAATAATGAAAATAATTATAAAATATTATAAATGATAAAAATATTATTGCAATTTATATTCTACATTATACAACTATAGAATTGAAGTAAACGCGATAATGTCAGTACTCAAATGTGCCTAAGTGTGTTCTTGTGTCTGCGTAGATTCTGTTACCTAAGAAAAACAAACAAACAAACAATGGTGTAAAGGTAACAGTACTTTAAGAAGAAATTTCTTCTTAAGAACAGTAGGTGAATGATCCTAAATATGATTCGATACAGGCTTAACTATTTGCAGAACAATGGCCACCTCTTGTGTACAAAGAAAAACTTAAAGATGACCTCTTCAGCTCTTGATTTCAATTATGCTTAAGCTGAAATCTTCAAGAGTGGTTTAACTCTAGAGTTTAAAGATAACATTGAGGAAGGTGCGTTGCCCAACAGAATTTACGCTCCCAAAGTTGCATAAGAGATTTTTCCATGAATAATTCATCCGCAGTTGTGTCAGTGCAGAGCCAGAACATCTGTTTAACGCTGGTGGTAAAAGCTGCAGCCTTATATACCCACTGGGCAGGGCCCATGCCACGCTTCCAAGCCCTAAATTCACAGTTAGGGAGTCGGACAGCAGTGGACACTGAGAGCCTTTGAAAACCACAGAGTCTTATAATAGCCTGTGGAGGTTCCCTTGTGCCCTTATAGAAATACAATTTCCACATTTAACATTCTTCATGGGCGGATTCCTCTCACATCACTCTCATCTTTCTGTGGGATAAAACATGATGTGCTGAGACTGCTTTAGAAAACAGAATGACTAAACTCTTCATCCACTTGTCTGCTTATTCAGTACGGCTTTAGGTAAATGTGTTGAACCCTTGATACTTGAGATAAACCAGCAACGTATACTTACTGTATGTTATGGTAGTAAATAAAATAATAGATGTTTTGTTGGGCCTACAGTATGTGTCATGGTCGTATTGTCTTTGTTCTTTGTCTAGGTTCCTAAAGGTGTTTGATCAAGCTGTCAAACAAGAAGAGATATTTGAAAACATTGCCAAACCAGTTGCAGACAGGTAAAATCTTTCTGACATTGTACTTCTCAAAAAGACAAATGTACGTATATAAATATTTGTATAGAGTTTTGCGGCAAGGAGTCCTACAATCAGGAAAGGAGTTAGCATTTCGTCTCAAACTCAATGTTTTTTTTTTTTTTAAAGGGATTTTGTTTAGATTCCTGAAATAAGGTCTGTGATTTAACATGAGCATGAGAGATTTCAACGTTTAGCTCTACGGCATACTGTACAATATGTCAGTAAATACCCCACTTTTGAATTTTATAGCTTGTTGCGGTTGTTAACAAGTGGCTAAATGAGACGACAGAGGTTGTCGGGGACATAACGATGAACAAAAATTGTACATCCCTGCATGACTCTATTAATGCTCACTAGTTTCGAAAGTTTACATTGTTTCTTAAAACTATTTGTCAACCCTTAAAATTACAACCTTTGATTATTCCATTCACAACTCACTGCCCACCTGTGCCCAGCAATGCTCATCTCTCCATGGTGTGGCCAGGCCACAAAGGGTTTAGCCATCCTTGTTGACAGGAAGTCAGTAAAGCTCAACTTTCTCTAAGATGGAAATGGAGGGTGCCTGTGATTTTTGGCGTGCTTTACATACTTCAACCACTAAGTGAACTGAGCTGGCAGGCAAGATGGCACACTGTGCCATCGTGAGTGTGAGAACATTTTCAAGCCACAACACAGAGCTATACTGTAACCACTCACTCACTTTGAGCGGTTGTTTAATATGTTATGCATGAGGACCACATTCATTAGAGTAACATGCTGAACAATCTGGCCGTCAAGATCAACTGTACAAGTCTACACAATCATAAAATTAACACAAAATAGCCCAACAGCCATAACCCATTATGAAACACAAGAGGTGCTTTCCTTTTACTCCGGCGCTCCATTGACTCAATGAGCTTTGGTGCAGCATTTCAAAGCGCTACATCATTTTAGAGGTGATGAAATTTTAATGATTTGTGTTGTTAATGTTGAGAGAAAGCAGCCAACAGGAGAGGGAATTCACTTTTTTATTTTTTTACAATTTCCTGTGTGTGTTGGTGTTGTCGTTATGTAAACAAGGTTCTCCCTCGCCAAACTCTGTCCTCCTGGATCAATGTAGCCACCTCCATTCCTCCTAAGGCTTCTTAGTCACAATAGGGGCTATTTGTGGAATTCCACAAGTGCTTTGCATTATCTTTGCTAATAGGAGACGTATAAACAGCATGGTGAGACGTCTGGATTGGCTGACTAAGGACATGGATGTATTTGACCTGACTCACACGGGTTCACTGACTTGGGTATTCGGTTGTCTTCCCCTGCCAACCTTTTAACAGCCCCCCCTTTGTTGTGGCAGATGGTAAACATCAGGTTAAAAGTGTCGGTCACAACCAGGCTATGTCTTTTCCATATCAATTTGAGCTTTTTTTCAATTTGAGCGTCTTTTAGTCTTGGATATGACTATAATGTCTGCAGGACACTAGTCATCCTGTCTAGCCATTACCAATCTGTCTCCCTAATCAGACATTTCTAAGTCCACTGTCAGTTCCTTGCCCCCTCTGTAGGATTCCCATTTACACAGTGGATATTCTAAATTCCACAAAGTTTTAACCATTTAAATCCAGTCTCACCACAGTGAGTAGAAATATATTGCCTTCAAACAGTCACAGCAATAGCCCCATACTTAGGCCTCATATCCAAAAAGTAGATGCTGAAAGGCATTTTAGCTGAGACTGACGTAGACTAAGCTATGTGAAGCCCAGCTGGTGTGCTGATAACTATGAAGCTAATGTTGATATTGACATGGTCTCAGTTACAGAAGCTCGTCTGGTCACAGTAATCACAAACGGAATCTAATTTAGACTGATGGAATGTTTTTTCTAAAGCCCCTGAAGTCAGGAAACATTTATTCAGGTTTAGTGAGGAGTCACTTTGAATCGTAACAGTTTCGCTGTCACCGCACTAAAACTCAGTTTCATGCACACAGGCGCCTATCCTCTTAACTAGCAATAACTGTCAGGTTGTTGTTTTGGTTGGTACTCTGTCATACTTGGCGCATATCAAGTTTAGCCAAAAGCTCTAACTCGTTTACTTGCACACTAGTCTCTGTCTCTGCTGCGGTGTAACCGAAACCAGTCATTTCAACCCCAACACAGTAGTTTAAAAACAAACCAGCATTAATAGCTCCAGTAGAGGAAGAGCCAACACAACGATGTTGGGCTGGCAAGGCAACCCCTCTATCTGGATTGTAATCCCATTTCACAAGGCTGTGAAGCCTGTAGCCCAAATTCAAAGAAAAAGGGGTGTCGGTTCAGGTTTATCCTTAAGCCTATTACCTCAAAAAATTGGATCTCTCATACAAAGAACAGGAAGAACAAGGATCTTCTGGATGATGAGTTGCCAATCTCCAGGAAAGCTGAGGTGTAAACAGGAACAAGCATTGGGAAATGCCCAAGCCTCAGTGGCAGTGCTGAGGCCGCATCATTAGTAGTGACATTAAACTAAACATAGAGCCTGTGTCTTTTCTCCCTGCTGCCACTCACTGCCATGACTCACGCCAGATTAAATGGACGCCCAATGGCCGTCCAACCACCATTCTCATGACTGGACTTAGTGTTTTATATAAACTGACATGCAGTTTTTTCCCTTACCCCTCTCATACAGGGTGTGGAATTGTACAGTACACAGGAAACCCACACACTGCTCTAAAACTGGGTTGGCAATTCCATTAGAATAAGTGAGAGGCCTATGTTTGTTTAAAAATATAGTGTCAAGATATCTTTTCATTGCAATTGGCAAGTCAGAGAGCACAGAGTTTATCCTCACCTTTGATCCAAGCTTTTGTGTCAATCATTTCACTATTTCATCCTGGTTTATTTCCAAGACTACGGAACAGGTTTTTTTTTGCCAATTTATACTATCTCATATGAGAACCACCATTTTGGATGTTGTTTCATTCAAACAGAGCTAGATACCATTGGTTTCCATGGCCGTGAACACATGCAGAAGTCCGTTTCAGTGCCAAACCAAAATTTATCAGGCCCTGCCTAGTTGAGTGGGTTTTGGCCTTTTCATTCACTCATACTCCGAGACATTCCTCCCTCACCGGCAGATGTCTGTCGCCACAGCAGTTTGTCTCCAGTCACTGTGGATTTAAAGTGTCAGTTTCAATTCACTCAGGCTTTTGGTGTCTGCTTAGGGATATCCTTGACAGTCCCTTGCTCTACCTTCCACTGTTAGCAATCAATTATCTTTAGGCCCATTTTGTTGTTTGGTTGCATATATTTAGCCTTCTAGACTACAACACTGATCATACACTCTTTTATTATGTTCTTACATCCCATCTGTCCTCATGGACTTACAGTAACATGATCTGCCATGACTTCCCACATGACTGCTAGGGACCTTTGTTGCATGTTATACCCGTCTCTCTCCCCCTTTTCTATTCTCTATCAACTATCCAATAAATGTCAGAATCCAAATACAATTCAAATGAAATTGTGTATTAAATTTGCTCATCTGCTTCACATAAAATATAAAAAATGGATAATAAACAGTACAGTGCTCATTCTTGGTGCTCTTGTTAATATCAAAGACTTTATGTTATTGTATATGTATACTTTATGTTCATGAATTTGTCATTTAGGTAGCTATATTTATGCATTTGCCCATTCTAATAATTTGTTATTAGTCAAGGTCGACCACAAGGAACTTGTAGAGAGCAGGTACACATCACAAAACAACTGCTGGAATAAGCTTGACAGATATGTAACAGTGCGAGGCTTCTTTACTGATAACATAGCAGTAGATTCTGTTCATACTGCTATTGGTCAACCACTGATCTCAGGAGAGTGCTTCTACATTGAAAGGTTTATGAAATCTCAACCTTTGTCTTTTTTTTTTGTGTGTGTGTGTGTGTGTGTGTGTGTGTGTGTGTGTGTGTGTGTGTGTGTACACAGTGTGTTGGCTGGTTATAATGGCACCATATTTGCCTATGGCCAGACGGGCAGTGGGAAGACATTTACCATCACAGGAGGAGCCGAGCGCTACAGTGATCGTGGCATTATTCCCCGCACCCTGTCCTACCTGTATCAACGCTTCACCCAGGTCAGCACAGCAGGGTTAGCTTGTTTTCTCAATCAATTTAAGTTATCAGTACAGGTACAATAAGGCCACACACATTGATACAAACAAGAAAAAGCTGCAAAGCATCTACATTTAATCTGCTTTTGGCCAATATTTTGTGCTTTTTACCCTTACAAAAACACCAAGTCTGGGTTGCACCAACAAGCATTAATATAATCTAAGATTACTTCTAATCAGAGTTTAGCAAAACTAGGTTTAAAATGAGCACATCCAGATTCAAAATTAAGCAGAGCTCTTTTGTACAATTAAATAGTTTTTAATTCTCCATTTAGGAAATCCAAGTTTAATCAATATGGAGATGCTTGATTACCCACATTTAGAAAGATTGAATACATAAATAAACAAAATGTCATGCTGTCGAATCCTAGTCTATAAAAGAGTGGGTAGGAGGGGCGATAACATTGTACTTATCAACAAAATGACTTTTTAAATTGGAGTTTAAAGTTTTAGAATCTAGGTACAGAGTTAAAAGAAATCTGAGGTTCAAAGAGAGGTTTTAGTTATTTTTTTAGTTTTAAAGTTTGGTGCAACATCATTTAAAGTTATCTTTATGCATTCAGTCTACTGTAACATATTATATGTTATGCTCCACAGGACAGCAGCATGGTTTATACGACACACGTCTCCTACTTGGAGATCTACAATGAGATGGGATATGATCTTCTGGATTCCCGACATGAAGCATCTCGACTGGAGGACTTACCGTCAGTTTGTTTTTATTACTGTAACCTTTGCTACACTGATGCTACAAACATCCAGTTACATTTGAAAATGTCAACAATTAGTCATACAGTGTATATTTAGTATTGAAGACATGCACTGATAAGTGACAAATACACTTTTTCTAAAGCTAAAAAAAACAATCACCCCTTATTTCATGATTCTTCTAAACACTTGTGGGTTAACTGAACCCTATTCCTGAACAGCCATTTGTCAGCCGTTGCATGGTGAAATCTGGATACTATAGTATTTACCACCTCACTACGAACTGCCAACTGACATAATGAGACTTTGGGACAGCAATGGATGTGGTCAACATGGTGGCAGACTCTGCCACTGGAGTGGAGAGCAAGAGGGTCATGTGGAGAAATTGCTTTTCATAGATACTCGCTGCTGCAGCTGGTCTGAGAGAAATTATTTTTTTGTGTCCATCTACTTATTTTTCTCACTCTCTATTTGTGGTCCTTTGCCGTTCCCTCTCCTTAAAACGGTCTCTTTTCCACACGGTTCACCCTGTTTCATCCGGCTTCATTTTTACTTTGTGTCTATCTTTCTTTGTAATTATAAATTCCATCTGTCTAGAGGTTTGTCTGTGTATGATCTTATTTTTCTTTCTTTTGGCCTTTCTTTGTCATCCTCAATACTTATTCATCTCAAACTAGACTTTGGTCTTCCAGGAGCAACATCGTCTTGGTACATCATTTTGGTGTTTGTCTTGTATTTTCTTGTACCAGTTCCATTTAAGTTTCTCAGAAGATCCAGCTCAAGGTTTAGATACCCACAAATCACAGTCTTCTGGAAATAGACAGTGCCCGTTGTTAACCATGCTGTGGCCACACTTGCTGATTCAAGAAGAAGCTGTGCCACTGACAAATTTCTCTCTTGAACTGTTCACTCTGCCTACTCCTTCTCGTCTGTCTGACATTCTTGCACTCTCTTCATCTCTTTTTACTTCTTGACTCCATCTGTGCATTATTACCTTCGCCAAGGAGGTTCTGTTTTCAGTTTGATTGTTTGTCAACTTAGTGTATTGGTGAAGTATGTGCCAAGGAAGAACCCATAGAATGTTGGAGAAGATCTAAATCACGGGTCAAATACACACATTATTTTTCACTTTCTTAAACCTTGCAAAATCTGCCCTCCGAGTTTCCATTATGCGTTCAGCATTCCACCCTCTAAATGCTTAGTTTGTAAATGATCTTGTATTCGTTCAACAATTATATAACAATATTCATATTTGTGTAAAATACAATAATCAATCCTATCCTTTTGAGTTGGTGGGGCTGTTAAGGAAAATAACCCTGCCAGAGTACAGGCCTATAATCACATTAAGATTAATAGTGTTTTATCAAACTACCTCTATTACCTACACATGTTAACATAATTATCCACATGTGTTCTCCACTCATTACACCCTCTTTGACATCTCAATCCAGTAGCCATACTTTCACAACTCTAGTGTGGTGATGGAAACGATATAGTAAGATTACAGGAGTCATCCTATCAGTCCAAGCACACTGTGTTTCAGCGGGCTTGATGTGGGTAAGAACCTCATCACCTCTTTGTTTTTAAAAGCAAGCCCTGGCTGTTATCAAGTTATGAACCCCTGGATAGATACGCACGTGTCAAACTGGGTGGCAGCCCACACTGACTTGAAGATGTAGTTTGTTTGGATTTAAAGCTGAGCAAAGCCAAGAAGATTGGAGAGATATGGATGACATAACGGACATAATTAGTTTTTCATAATTGCTTCAGTGTTTGATTATTTGTGTTTTGTCCGGATTTGTCATTTCAAGTGAATTTATTATGCTGGAATTTCCTTCAACAAGGTTTTTTTCTTTTTCCAGGAAGGTCCAGATCATGGAAGATCCAGCCCAGAACATCCATCTCAGGAACCTGTCACTGCAACAGTCAGCAAATGAGGAGGAGGCTCTGAATCTGCTCTTCCTGGGAGACACCAATCGTATGATTGCGGAGGTAAGAGGGAGGGCAACACATGCTTTGCTTCCAAAGGGATTCTCCAACAACAGAACACAGGATGTGACTTCCACGTTTTAATTCTCACCCCATACATGGTATTGTTTGCAGTAAAGATTGTCATTATTCAAAAATACATGACTACTCACAGGGTAAGTGGCATAAATGGTCCACACTGCAATATGTCCTCTAAAGGCTACCTTAAGACCCTTCTAAAATATTATTTTGGTGCCCCGTGGTCCCTTTTACCATGTTTTTTCCCAGTACAACCAAGCATTCTCGCTGTAATTTCTGTTTATGTTGCGGTGGTTCTTTTCTACACTCGAGACACCCAGACTCCCCACGCTGATGAGACATGTGTTGTGTCAGCTTTTGCTTTGCAACCTGAGGTTTGGAGCAAAGGGCTGATCTCACCTTGTTTACTTGTGTTGCTAGTTTGTAAGTAAATAACAGACAGTAAAAGTGAACTGCATCATCAGGATTCAATCAGAGACTTGCGTTTCATTTTTGATGAATATTTCAAAGTCAGTTTTGATGTGGCTGGGAGTCTTCCATGAAACAAAACCAATCCAAAAGGAAATAGTTATGGGATCCAAGATTGAATTTCTCCGGAACTCTGAAATGGGTTTTGTAGCTTGTACAGTCTCATAACATAACTAGTGTACGAGAATAAATCTACCAAAATAATACACATATTCCACTAAATTTAGCTAATTGCCAAAACAATAACGCATTTGTTTTTCCTCTACCTTGAGGACACACTCCCAGTATCCTCTGCTGTAAAACCTTGGGGTATATTTCAGTGGAAACACATTGTTGGATGTAACATTAGTCTGTTGATCAGGCAATTAAGGCGTTTCTATATTCAGCGGGGAGCTCACAGTACAGTCCACCCACACAGAAACTTTTGTGAACTCAGCCTCTTAGGGACTTCTCCAGAAGAAGGGTTCTCTCGAGCCACGAGGAAACAAAGAACCCTCAACAAAGTCAATTTGCCACGGCCAGAATCATCCCAGAAGTCCTTGCTCCACATAGACTTCAAATAAAGTTAACACTAATGCTTTCTTTTTACTCTTGCTCCCAGCCATGTGGATAAGGGATGACACATCCATTCAAGCTACACTCAGCAGACCATGAGCTCACTTCGCTTTGAGACTTGGCAATCCCCTTTACACTTTTATTGGACAGGAAATAAAAAGCACCTTCAACTCTTCACCCTTCCTTCAACCTCAACAGGAAACATTTCCTCTCATCTGGTCTTTTTTACTGTGTCGCTGTTTCACTTCCCCTCTCATGTGGGGATGCAGGGCCTGGATCTTTCCCCCTTTCTACATCCTAACATTCAGGGGTGAGTAGGGTGCAGAGCAGGTGGTCCAAATGAAACTTCACTTTTAATCTCTTGAATTGGTGATCTCTAAACCTTTCAGGGTTTGTAGCACCAGATTGCCCCTTTATGCTGACCCTCTGCAGAGCTGTGTGTGGTCAGCATGTGGTGCATGTAAGGTCAACAAGTGGTAGATTGAAAATACAGGAAAAATACAGGTTCCAATGAGGTTACATTGTCCTGCTGTTTTTTTGACAACTAATACATACTTTAATCTCCCTGTGTGGACACAATTTCCCATGTGGACATGAACATACAGTCTGTAAACATTGAAATATGCATACTGTGCTCGATATACTCTTGTCTGTACTCTTTTATGCTGAGGGTTTTTCCAAGACTCCTACAAAAATGTTTATATAATGTCTGGTGATCTCAACATTACGTTATTATCACGCACAATGCATGCTTAACATGTCTCTCAGCTGGTGTCTTGATGAAAGCCATGTTAAGTACACAATAACAGTCAGAGATAAGAGCCAACAGTCACTTCTTATCTATGAACAGCTGCCAGTGTATTTGAATACTTTTAACTGTACTCCATGAGTGCTGGTATCAGCTTCCACTGTAGTACTTGCATTAACAATTACTTATACAGCTAGTGGCTAGTGACCTGTGACAGTACCGACCTGTCACTCAAAGCAACCACACCCTTAATTACTCATAACTTTAAGCCTTAATATAATTTAAATTGTGAGTAATGTAAAGTTAGGCATTTTAACATGGGGGTCTATTGGGATTGACTCGCTTCAAGTGGCCATTCGAGGAACTGCAGTTTTTGCCACCTCTATGATGACTTGATTTTTCAGCAAGAGGTTGCCCCTTACTTATAACTCTAATTTAAGAAGAAGTGCTACAGATATAAACAATTAAATTCAAACATTTTACTGTCCAAATTGGGAGTGTGGGAAGAAACTAGAGTACCCAGAGTAATCCCACGCAGACACAGGGAGAAACTCTGCAAAGCGTTGAGGTTTGTGTGACCCTGAACTTATTACTATGAGGCCACAGTGTTCACCACTAAGCCACTGTGCAGCTCTGACTTCTGACAGCGCTTTGCTACATTGCCGCATACCTCCTTCACCTGCAGCACCTGGTGTGCTGCTTTATGGGATGACTGTGATTTAAAAAGAAGGCAGCCAGTATACCTGCACAAAAGCAATGACCTGGAGCACATTTTTCCACCAACAATGTGAGGCGGCCTTCTTTGCAAGCCGAGCAGATAAGTCCTCTATGTGCGCTTGTAAAGACTGGACGATGGCTGCGTCCACAGCTGGATCCTGTAATACCATTACAGACTCCAGCAGGCGCCTTTCAGAACAGCCTTGCACACTTTCTTGGTGCTCTTCACGTCCGGGCAGAAGCCTTCAGTGAGTCCCTCCATGATCTGGTTTACCAGTCTCTTAATGTGGGAGTCCCACTCCTCCTGGCTGCAGTTCTGGAGAGCATGACACTTGGACTTCACTCTCACCGTCAGCAGGGTAGCAAACAACCTGAGCTGATTTTTCACTTTCGGCCTCGTTTGTAAACTCAGAGGCAGAAGTATCATTAGACCCTTAAGAAAACAAAAACTTTTTTAGTGTTTATCATTTTTCAATTTGCAATACATCCTTCCTAAATAAAGTTACATTTAGTAAACATTCTAAATTGATTGATATTCAGTAAGTCTTCACCAGCAGCTTTAAAATAAATCTTTTCCCTTTCAAAATAATCAGATTAATAATATGACTGTATCTCTGTAACGTCGCCCAATTTCACAGAGAAAACAATCTGTTTGAAAGCATTGGAATTTAACAAACGTAAGGCCCAGGCTTCTTATTAAGGTTTGACCAGCATTTGGTTGGTGTTGGTTGGTGTGGAAAATATCTGTCAGTGGTGAGACGGTAAAACTGATTCTTCAACATGGACACTCTATCCTTACCCATGACCCTTTATTCAATCCTATTAGGTATGTGATCCCTTGTTTCCATCTCAGGGCTGTTTCATATTACTTTAAGGGATCAACCCTGAGGAGCAAACCTGGACGTGTGCAGAGTGAAGGGAATTTGGACTGAGGAAAGAGATGACAGCAGTGGGTTAAGATAGTGAAAGATCTGTTGTGAGCTGTCGTGTCTCTAACAGGCAGGCGTTGGCACATTTACGGCAACAACAAGTCAGGGTCAGAGCACCTTTTTAGAAAGAATCACCTGGTATGTCTGTGATGATGTTTTCGAGCAGAGAGAAAAACTAAGTCCTCTCCATATCTTAGATCAGGGGTGGGGAACCTCCGGCCTCCGGGCCGTCTGTTCAAGGAGGTCAGGGTCCTTGAACACAACACGAGCGGAACGTGTCATCACGTGGTCACGTCATGTCAAAAAACTTCTATTTTAAACGAGACGGTCATTGACATCAGGGAACGCAGCGTGGCGAGTGTAAAACAGAGAAAGGTGGATGCAGAATGTCGCACTTTCCAGGAGAAATGGACGAACGATTATTTCTTTGTGGAAGTAAAAAGCCAGTGTGTCTAGTTTGTGCGGACGTACTTGCGGTGATTAAAAATAATCTCGAGCGTCATTACTGCACGAAACATGCCGAACTGCACGAGCTGAAAGGACGAGTGCGTTTGGATAAAGTTAACGCTCTTCGGTGGAGTTTGGCCCAACAAGCAGCTCTCTGCAGAGCGGAACATACAAACATGGACAGATAGATCGGTAGACCACCACACCAAGAACAGACTATTCCACCACTGCTGTGCAATTATCACTGCCATTTACAATACTCAATTTATTTTCTATCAACCACTTGGTACTTATATTATTTTTGATTATATTTAATTATTGTTTATTGCCTTTTTACTTCATATGTTCTTTTGCTGTGACAAGATACATTTCCCCGTTGTGGGACTAATTAATGCATACCTGTCAACATTGGAATTTCAAAATAAGGGAATTGTTTTTGCCGGACTCCGTCCATATCTTAACAGCTCTCAGCCACCAATGTAAACGTAAACACATAAGGGACGGGTATATACAGTCAAGAAATACATGTTTATTTAAAGTGTGTATTACTTGTACAGACATGTTTATGAGATTTAGATATTTTATTTATTAGTTATTATCATCAATGTATTTGATGATGGATGAGTTGTGTGGCTCTTGTTTCCCCCACGAGGACTTCCTTGCGATGTCAGAGTCGGGAAACATGTCGCTACACTGCGACTGAAATCATCGCAGAAGCTGAAGGCTACATTATTTTTAGAGCAAAGCATCGACATCTTTCCCTCAGCTCTGGTCACTTGGTCTGCCTCCGACACAGTTCTTGTCACACATGAAGTCATTGACAGTGTGTGTTTGTGCCTCTTGGCGTGCTTGTGCTTGGATGATTGTTCTTGCTGGCGAACATCGATTATTCCGCCGTGTGCGATGCTAACATCTGAATGGCACACTTTACAAAAAGCACGAGTTTGCCCGACTCTGCTTTTAATAAATAAGGGAAGGTCTCCTCTCATTTGGTACTTACATAAAGTTTTAACTTGTTTGGCAGGTACAGCTGCGTCTCCATCTATCTCCCGTTCACTGTGACTCTCATCATATGTTGTCGTCTTCTTCTGTGTTATTGTTCCTGTTTTCTTCCTCTGTGTGTTTAACGTTATAAAGTTTTTCAGCTAAAGTTAAACATAATACTGCCACCTGCTCTACCGGAGGTCACTTTACACTTTTTTTAATTAAGCCTAAAATACGGCATAATTACGGAAAATATTTAAATGGGATAAAAACGGGATATAAGGAAAAATACGGGATAATCACGGAAAAAAATGGGAGGGTTGACAGGTATGAATTAATGATTGCTGATTTCTGATAAAACGGAAAGATACAAAAGACAGAAAAAAGTTGCTTTTTTGCATTTAGCATAAAAGAAAGGTGAAATGAATGGGCTGTGTCTTAAAAAGAATTTGCAGAGCTTATGAGTTCAATAATTAGTATGGCCCTCGAAGGATGTTGTAAAAAGAAATGGCCCTTGATAGGAAAAAGGTTCCCCACCCCTGTCTTAGATCAATGACTATTCCACAAAAGGAAAATAATCTCAGCCTTGATCAAAAGCTACTTGAAGTTGAGATATGCTTATCATCACAACCCCTTTGTTCTAATGAAAGCTGTTATTTTAAACCACCATCTTGTGTCTAAGCTACCTACAAGAAAGCAGTAAGAAGTCTCTGATCAGCACTATTTCCTCTGTTTATCCTCTCACCGAGGACCCCGTGAGTAACCCATCCTCCTCTAGTTAATAAAGCTTGTTTGCGTAGAGTGACTCATACTCTATTTCTGTCTCCTCCTGGTCTCAACCTGATTTCTGCTGTTCCAGTGACCATCTGAAAACCAACCTCAGCTTTTGTAAAGCTGCCACCATGTGTTTACTGCTCATCGGTTACACATGGTGTGTCTTTGATCTTCAAACAGCGGGAGCAAGAACAAATCTAAATCAAAGGAAAACATGTTTTTTGTTACAGCAGATGGAGAATAAAGATGTTTGTGTCTACCATGTGTTCCAATTTTAGAGGATTCAGAATATTCTCACGCAGAAATAGAACACGTAATAATCTGTCACCACTCTTTCTCCTCTTACCTCCAGACTCCGATGAACCAGGCATCCACACGTTCCCACTGTATTTTCACTGTGCACTTGTGTAGACGTGAGCCGGGCTCGGCCACCCTGCGGCGCTCCAAGCTCCACCTGGTGGACTTGGCCGGATCGGATAGAGTTGGAAAGACTGGCCTGAATGGGCAGCTGCTCACTGAGGCCAAGTACATCAACCTCTCCCTCCACTACTTGGAGCAGGTAGCCACTTCTGAAATTGACAGATTTTTCATTTAAAACATTTTAATCTGTGTTTTTTGCTTTATTTACTGTGTGTGATTTGACACAGCAAGTGTATTGCTTTCCATCATGAGAAAACTTAAAAAATAAATTATTGGCCATCTCGCTGCTACTCTATGACAGTAATTAGCCATTATGTTACGATCAGGCATTTAATTTAGTCATCTCCATCACTGTCGTCATTTACACATCAGCCCTTTTTACTGCTCTGTTCTTCAGGTGATCATTGCTTTGTCAGAGAAGAACCGCTCCCATATTCCCTACAGGAACTCCATGTTGACTTCTGTGTTGAGGGACAGCCTTGGGGGCAACTGCATGACGACCATGATCGCCACCATGGCAGTGGACAAGAGGAACCTTGATGTAAGGAGGGTCTGATGACTGAAAGGCCATGTTTAGACACAATTTCCGTAACACGCCCATGTCTATAATGCATTAAAGACATACTTATAATGCGTTATAATCTGTTTATAGCACTGTATCATTTAATTTATAAGCACTTCAATAATAATAAATGAATAAATATTCATAATGTGTTATAACAATAATTATAACAATATAAAGCATATTAATGACTTATATGGCCATGCATCATTATACTTTATAATTGCTGGTCACTCACTGACCTTTTTTGCAAGGATCATAGTGTATTATAATTACCATTGTTGTAATACATTATACTCTTTTTATGCATTATTACAGTGATTATAATGTGTCATAATTTACTCTTAGCGGTCATTGTTTGATTTAAGTAAAGTGCAAGAAATATCAGTACATTTATGCAAGAACAACACAATGACGACTTGGTAATAATTAGATTATATTGCATTATAACAGTGATTATAAATAGATTATAATGTATTACAACAATTATAATACACATTGAGTGACCGGCTAATTATAAAGCATTATGATACTTGACCTTTATAAGTCATTATAAAATGCTTTATAAAGTGTTATTAATATTGTTAAAATGCATTATGAATACTTATGAGTGCTTATAAGTATGTTTAAAATACATTATAGACATGAGCTTCATAGAAAGTGTTACTGTGTGTGTGTGTGTGTGTGCGTGTGTGTGTGTGTGTGTGTGTGTGTGTGTGTGTGTGTGTGTGTGTGCGTGTGTGTGAGAGAGAAACTCAATAGAAATGAATGAAAAGCTGTAAAGAAAGTATAGATTATCCACATGTTGTCCCTTGTTAAATCTGTGCATTCACTTGAGTAAATGTATCAGATGAGTACTACATTCAAAAGGAGTAATTGGGAGTAATATTCTTCCCTCAGGTAGAAAAACAAACACTCAAACATCTTTTTTTAAAACTGTTTTCTTTAGGAGTCTATCTCTACGTGTCGCTTTGCTCAGCGCGTGGCTCTCATCAAGAACGAGGCAATATTGAATGAAGAACTGGATCCTGCCCTGGTGAGACAGCCAGACACTCACAACACTTCACCAGTCACTACAAATACCGTATAGCCACACAATCCCACCACAGAAGCATGACTTAATGTGCTCTTTCATTATGGCCAGACCCTCCTCATAGCTTCCAGACCTTGAATTGATCAGCAAATTAGTTGCAGTGAGAATTCAGCTTCTAAATGTAACTCACCATCTTTAGGTTTCCAATACAAAATTAGTTTTTCCAGTGTCAGGCAGTCATTCTGAAAGAAGCCGTTTTCCACCTTCAGCACGTAGACGCCTGTCAGTCTTGTGTTATTTAGACTGCTCACATGTCCTGTTTGCATTCTCTCTCTGTCTTGTTTACATGCTTCCAATTCTGTTATGGCATATTTTATCCAAATACCTTACAGCCTCTTGAGAAAACATCCAGCTTGAGACTGGTGTGTAAACAGTATATGTCTTTACACACATTCATGCTATGGAAGCACAAAATGCACGCATCCCTGGCCAGATGATGTCGATCTGAGGACATAGTGTAGCATTTAAAAAATGAGGTGGTAGTCACTATTGACTCCGCCATGGATTTACGGAAAAACTGGCCCGTTTTTCATGAAACTTGGTGGAAGGGTGTATAGGCCAAAGAAGAACCCATTGATTATTATTATTATTATTATTATTATTATTATTATTATTATTATTATTATTATTATTATTATTATTATTTATTTATTTTTGTAGCTATATACTATGAATACATTTTGATTTTAAGTTAGAAAACAGGCCAGAATATAAAAAGCTTTGGTGAGTCATTGAATTGTCATTGTTGCAGCATATGTGGTTACAGAGACCTTACACATACAACCATATCTGCCTTTTATTATACATTGCTATACATTATAAAATGAGTAAAAGGAAATCACATCAGAGATTGCCTGAGCAGCTTATCCAGGTTAACCCTCCTTCAATTTCTCCTTTTACAATACTTGTCACACTTTCCCCTATTGTAGTGTGCCAGGAAGCAGACCTGGTAGTTGCTGTAAAAGCCCCTTGAGAGATATACAGTAGTAAGTCATCACAGCTCTATCCGCTTCCTCTCCTCCCACCCAGATCTGCCTGAGGATCAACTGCTACTGTATTACTGTTAGTGAGACTTGGCTGGCCACTTGCAAACCCTACAGAGGTATTTTTAAGAGAGTCTGCGGCCGGCCCAGTAATTGTGACAGTGTCTGGCTGCTCCCAATTGGGTCCGGCACAGTTACAGCTCCAGGCAAACCCAAACTCCGCGGGCAAACTTTTTGTCTCCGTTTATGGCTTTTTAGTGTGTTTCTCATTTTGCTATTTGCTCCCGTCACTCTCCCTCTCCCTCTATCTGTCTCCCTGGTTTACTGAGAAAGGAAGTTAAGCCAGCAGTGCAGTTTGCAGATTAGAATGATGTCATTTATTGTGGTTTGGGGTGACACTCAGACTCCCAGTTTTGGCTTGCCCCTGTCTGAAGGCACACTGTCTATTGGACATGCCAGCTGTGGTAATTGATTTGAAACCTGGAGTTTTCTTTTCACAATCTTCCAGTCTGTGTTTGGTACATCGTTCAGATCACGTGCTGCCTTAATGGTCCTAAACTGTAGCCTACAGGCTACACAATGCACTCTGTCAAAGCCTGAACAGGAAACCAGCCAGACCAGACAAAACATTGAACACGTCTCTCATGGAAAAGAGAAAGAATGAGGTGTTGAAAGTGACCGGTGATCATAATGAAGTCAGCCACAGTGACCACACCATATAAGGTTGGCATTGCTGGTTTTAAGGCTACATTGAGACTACAGGCACATATGTGACTCAGGCCACTTTAACATGTGGTCCAAATCAGATACAGGTCAGATTCTTTTTGTGATGCCTCCTCAGTCTGAACAGTCTAAATTCTTGCTACTTCTACGATGCTCTAGATTGACATCCAGCACAATTCTGCCCTGACGGCACTCACACGGTGAATACAAATATTGAAGGCTGCGATTTAGTCTGTGGAGGTATTATATTTCTTCTTCTTCTTCTTCTTCTTCTTCTTCTTCTTCTTCTTCTTCTTCTTCTTCTTCTTCTTCTTCTTCTTCTTCTTCTGCTTCTTCTTCTTCTTCTTCTTCTTCTTCTGCTTCTTCTTCTTCTTCTTCTTCTTCTTCTTCTTCTTCTTTAGTATTATTACTCATAAATGAAACCGTAAATGCTGACTTCAATGGCCTCCATGTTTACTTCCCTATGACAGTGTGCTGCACGTGACATATTTGTCTTTATTCAGAAGTGTGAACAGCTCACACTGGAATCTGATATTGGCAACATAAAAAAACAAAAACAAAAAATAAATCCGATCTGAGCAATAAATCTGAATTAAGCCCTAAGGCTTGTGTGAACGTAAACTAGAAACTAACTAAAGTCAGTCTTAATCCTCCATTTAGACCAGGCTGATCCTGGTCTGCTGTCAGAGGAAATTGTTATTAGATCTTCCAAGATGCTTCCACCATCTTTTTTACATTTCATGTGTGTACTTAAGGGAAATTTGAGCATTGCGTGCAGGTGGTGCTTATCTTGAGTTGAGCTGAAATTGCCATTAAACTTCTTTCGGCAATTCTTAAAGGGTCAAAAAAGTTGATCTTAAGGTGTTGTTATGCAGCTAAGCAGAGGGTAATAGGAGGCTGGGTGACCCTCCTGAACCTGTACTCTCATTTCACTTAAAGATACACACATCTTGCTTGAGAAGACAGCTCTGGTTGCGCAAACCTGTGAGTCAGAATTCTGCTTATAGCCCACCAGAGAGACGTGTTTGGGAAGCTGGTGTGAAAATTCCTGGGGGTGGTTGCTCTCCCTAGGTCCCTCATCTGTCTCGTCTAAGAGTGGGCCTTAGTTTAAAATGCCTAAATGGTGCCAAACATGGAACACAGCCCATGTGTTATCATTTTGTTGTGAGCACTAAAAGACCTGGCCCATGTAGTGTAGTGGGAGACTATGACTCCTCTTCCTTCATAAAAAGAGGCCACATAATAGCAGAATTTTTGAGAATGGCATACTATATAATACATGCATCTAAGGTGTAAGCTGTGGTTATACTGCAGTGCTTTGAGTTCACTGTGGGTGGTTTTCTGCGGAGGATGGATCTTAGAAGATGTTTAATTTTAAAGGTATAGTTGGGATGTTTTGAAGTGGGGTTGTATCAGGTACATACTGCAGTGAATGGTGGTCGGCACGCCCCCAGTTTGGACAGTACAGCTCTGAAGTAAAGCAATATACTTCCGTGGATGAGGAAGTCAGCCACATTTATTTCACCTCAAAGACCGCTTTACCTTAACAGTGAGACGGGGAACTGAAGCCCTTATCTATGCTCTCTTCAAAGCCACTAGACTCCATTGACAAAAACAACTATTTTACCTCGCAAAACGTGTTGCTGTTCTACTGCTGTCTCGATTGTTTAGTTTGTTTGTGTTATTGTTTGACTTTAGTGAACCCGTGCACACTAGCAGATCGACGCAGCGGTAGACAAGCAACCCCTGTGTTCTGCGATGTAAAATTACTGTTTGAGTTCCCTGTGATAAACATAGACTGCATAGCTGTCTCACGGCAAGTGGTGAAAACATTCTAAATATAGCCAACACTTATTATAAAACTTATATTGATTTTATTTGGTGGGCCTTTCTTTAAGGAGACTGAAATATGTTTTGCTGCTGCCCCTGTCCACAGCAGTACATTGCTTAGCTTCTGTGCTGTATCCTTTTTAAAGTAAGCACTTTTTGCAATAATGTTTCAAACGTAATTGTGTAGCATGATTTTCAGCACGTGGAAAGTAACACAGACGTACATGTCGTGTTGCTTTTTCCCATGACCATAACAATCTGAATATAGTATTATTGCAATTACTTGGGTTACCATTGGATACGCTGGCATCATCAGTCACATGGCCTGAGTCAGATTTTATTCAGAGTGTATATCAGCCTGCCGTGGTGCTGTGGTACCAGTGTGGGCTCGTCGCTCTGAAATAGACTACACGATTCCGCTGACCAACAACTGGCGGTCAGTTTTTCAGGACGCAGCTGGGAGAATTACATCAGACTCCATAAAAGAGATACAGGGAGCGGCTCTGGTGTGGGATGGTCAGCTATGATGTTAAAAAATATGATACGGGGTGGATTTGGGGTAAAATTCTTCTAGCTAAGTGGCACCTACCCAAAACCACACTGCAGGTCTGTTTCTTCTCAAGAGCATCTTGAGTTGACAATGTCTGACTGTATGACCGGCTTTGACTTTCCAGTTAGAAGATGTGTTTGCTAGAACTGGCGGGGCCTTGCTAAATTAGATGACTCAGTCTGACCTTTGACCTTAATCTGTTTTTCACTGAACATCCTAGCTCCCTAGCAACTTTGTGTCAGGAGTCGCCACTTTCTGTTGTATTTGCTCTTCACCATTGACACCGTTCCAGCCTTTCGGTCTGCTTTAATATTTTGCAGTGTGGTCAAATTCAGTGGTTATAGTTAAGTGGGATTTATATTGAAGAAAGAAGTGAAAGAGAACAATTGCCACTTGTTTTTTTAGGTGGTTTAGTGTGTTGTTTTGTGGTGTGATTTTTGCAGATTTGTTTTATTACAACTGGTCTGGCTTTCATTCAACACCATTACTGATTTTGGTGTTGGCCTATATCCCCTACCATTACTATGTAATTACCAGTCTCTGTTTAGACGTAGGGTAGAAAGCGTCACCCTCTTCTTGCACTGATTCCCCTTTTTCAAGAGATTTGGCAAATGGCCACTTAAAGAAAACATGTGCCACCTTTTTACGTGGATGTCTAATCAGTGTACTATGATGCATTTTTCGCGAGCTACTGAAGCCAAGCAAAAACATAGTGTAGTGGAGTTGAGCCTATACCTATGCAGGTAAAAAAATAATAATACAGAAGGTTCGAATGATCCATCCGCTTTTACCTTTCACAATAAAAGCCCAACTTAAATTCACTGAGCATTTTGCTAAGAGGCAACTCTACAAAACAGCTTACAGTTCACAGCTTGGCATTGGAGGGCAATTTGAGCAAAGGCAGCACCAGTCAGCCTCTTACTACGTCACTGTCTCGTGGATGCAGGAAGAACGACAGATTTTACAGCAGGGGAGCTCGGCTTTCTCAGTCAATATAGCACGCACTGAGGAATGTATTGCTTCGACAAGCTACATTAAGCAACATTCCTTGGACATCCACATAAGTTGTAAATTCTCTTTTAACATCTCGCACTATTAGCTGCAGAGAAATCAGCCTGTAGGTTTTATAAGGCTAATCAGTCCTTAAGGGTCGTCTGTTTATGTATGTGGCCCCTTTCATATTTAATCATAGCACCTCAGGTTCACTGCTAGTAACTGCTCAGCATCAAAATAACCTCTTGCTCCTGGTGTGGAGGAGAAGATTTAGGATTTAATCCCATTTAACAGAGAAAAACACTGTTAGTAATGCAGAAAAACAAGTGCTTGCCTTCAGAGGGGTAGAAGTCATGGCCTCACCATCAGCAGATGATGCCTTTGTTCAATTCATCACCATTCAATATTATATTCAATATATAAACAAGTAACATTTTTATAACCTAGCAGCTCCTGTTTCAGTAAACCATACACAGTTGATTAATCGATCAATCCAAATTGTACACATCTCATTGTCAATGGGGCATTAAAACACAGAAAAGCCAAGACACTAAGTTGAATGGTTCTGTCCCTTCAGAAGAGCTATTATTGTCCGAATCAATTCTTTATGGCTACTCCTACATATATGCAATGCCACTTCATTTATGATCTGAACTCACTGATCCTTTAGTGCTAGGTAGCTAGACGCCTGCTAATCCCTGCCTAGACTGACATGATGCCACTCAGACTGACCCCTGTTTGCATGGACCCTTACAGCAAGTAAAAAGAGAGAGATCCACGTGCTTGTCTTCAAAGATTAAAGGTTGTATGTCAAAGAGGCCGGGGCCTGGACACATCTGTATTTGGTGGATTCTCCTTTCATGCCTTTAAATAGCTTTTTTGTCATATCCTGTTTTATGAAAATAGCTGTGTCCGGCTTACCTTTGCTCAGCAGGTGGAGAATGCAGTACCTGGAGTATAAACATACTGCTGTCAGTATTAATCAGTGGAAGAGGTCCTGGTCCCGTCATATCTTCTCTCCTCTGATCATGATTTTTGACATTAATAGACATTCTTGCTATGACTGTTTTCTTTCTTTCTTTTGTTTTTTTACAAAGATTGCTATCTAAGTACTTATTAAGAAGCTATGTCTGGACTTTGTGAGATATCTTACTTTTATATATATATATATGCAGTAACCAGAGCTGGACAGCGGTTACTAACAGCAACCACCCCGTTGGCTCAGTGTGCAAGGCCTTAACCAAACACGTGCGGACAGTCAGCAGCAGGAGGTTTTATGTGTACTTTTTTTCTTGCCACCGTAGCTTTTTAATGCTATTTTATGTTTTGCCTACTGCATTTTCTCACTGGAGCATTCAGTTGTCTGGAATCACTTAAACTTGTCCTCAAAATGCATCAGCAAGATGATCAATTTCAGAAGGATTGTCTCATCAGTTGGCAGCAGCGAGAAAGCCTCTGTCTCCATGCGCTCGTGTGTCTTTGTGTTGTACTGTAGGTTAGAATGTGCGCAGCTTTATATTGTGTATATGTGCAGATGTAGTCGACCTCTAACTTTGCTTTTTGTGTTTGTTTTTCAGCTAATAGCCCGTTTGAAGAGAGAGATCCAGTCTCTGAAGGAAGAGCTGGCCATGGTGACAGGAGAACAGAGAGATGAGCAGCTTACAGTGGAGGAGATCCAGAGGTACGTCACCTCCTGATCCCTGATCCCTTGTCCTTTTAATCCACTCAGTCTCTCTGCATAACCTAGGTCAACTGTTTGTATGCATTATAATGTGATTATAAGTTACTCTAAGTCCTTGTTAAGTAAGAATGTATTTTACGTTGTGTGTGTTCTTGCATAGGTTTAATTATATTTTTTCACTTTACTTAAAGCAAACTATGGGAATTATAATACACTATGACACTTTTAAGAATTTTCTATTTATTTATGAAATTTCCTTTAATGTTAATTATGAAGAATTATGATACTTGATCTTATATTATGAATATGTATGTGTGCTTATAATTATTGCGCTATAAACAGATTATAATTCATAATAAGTATTTCTATAATGCATTATACATATGGTCATAGAAAGTGTTACCAAATGTTCTGTTGCTCACCTTTTGCCACAGGATCAGAGATTATACAATATGTGTGTGAGTGTAATGATGTGACCTCTGGGAGTCATGTCAGGACAGTGCAGACGTGTAAAGCGCTGCGTTGGCCCCGTCAGCCTTCTAGCATGTTTATGGTGCGCTTCAGACCCAGCGAAAAGAGCAAATGCTCTTTTTTTGGACTCTATATGTATTTGTAAAGCTAAAAACCCCGAGATTCTTGAGCAAATATGCTACATGATTTATAAGTATTTGGGGTTTGCCTAAAGTGCCTACATAACTTATGCTGTTGGCCGTGCATGGATGCTGAATTGAAACCTCATTCACTGAGGCTTAACCAGATCCAATGGAGTTTCCCAGGGCTCTGCCTCAGCCAGGACTGCTCTATTTCTGCTCTTTATACTCAAACGGCAGAGGGACCCAGTCAGTCAGGGCCAGAGTTCAGGCCAGAGGATTAATCGAGGACTTGGCACATCTCCCCTCCAGTGCTGACGTATTTACAGTCCTCCTTTTTATTATTTCCTCTCTACCCGAGTGATTATCCTCGATTTCCCGTGTGTGGTCAAACTCACACAGGGAACCTTTATGACCACATTTACTGGACATGCTGACTTTTCTGTTGCCGTTTATTTTTGCCTCGACTCATCCCCAGTACTGATTGATTGCACATATCTTGGCTTATTTGTTGTCACATTTCCAAACGCTCGTATATCCTCAGGCATACAGATTTGTTTACCTTTCCAGAAAAATATTCTGCTCCTTCCAGTGCTTAGTAAGATTAAGTATCAATCCATTTCCATGCAAGCTGAAGTCAATTTAATTTGTTTTTCTAAATACAATATTAGTTTACTCCACTTGCTACATAACACATCACCTCACTCATTTGGAAACTATCAAGTTCTGGTGTTTGAAAGATGGAGTTTTCTTTCTCTTACAAAATATTGTACATGGCACTGAAGGGCATTCTCCAGAATCAAACTTTGGATTACAAAACCGCTGATGTCTCGCAGGGCCCTGAAAGATGAACTCTACGTTTGTTTTAAGTCCTTTGTCATGTAAACCGAGCGTGTTTCTACATGGAACATGTTACAGTGGAAAATAAAAACCGCGCGTTGTCGTGCCTACATTGGATCCGTCTGGACGGTTGCCTCTCGGTCTTTTCCAGTGGCCGCTTCCAAAGCTTGAAGAACCAATGTTTGGACTATCATCCAGTGATAGTTTATCAACAGGCCGGCCCAGTGGAGCTGGAACACACGTTTAAGTAAATAGTTTTCTTTGACCAGACCCACATTTTAAACACTCCTCAGATATAAATATTAACACTTTGAGTGCCTGTTGAGCCTGTGCAAGTGTGATGGAAAAGGATTGCAACATGGAATGTGGCATTGGTTTAAGTTTTGGTGGGTTGTTAGAGGTTGTGTGTGTGTGTGTGTGTGTGTGTGTGTGTGTGTGTGTGTGTGTGTGTGTGTGTGTGTGTGTTTGTGTGTGTAGGTTGGAAGAGTTAGTCAAGGCCTTTCTGGATGACCCTGATCCAGACGTGACACTGTCATTGGGACCAGACATGAGAAAAATTCAGTTCTGTTTCTCCCTGCTGAAGGTAATATATTTACAGCAGTCTCTCCATGTACATTATCTGTGTCTATTCTCTCTATCCATCCATCCTCTCCTGTCTGTCAATCGAACCTTGGTGCGGACCAAACAACCGAACAGAGACCGCTTGGAAAAGGTTCTGAGGTTCGGTTCGTTTGTGGTGTGAAATCAAAGGAACCAATCACAGGATTTTATGATGGCAGATATGTGATTTTAACATGATTTCAAAAGTTGAACTACTAATAAACTGATCATGAAATCTGTTAAAAAATAAATAAATACACACTTCAGAAGAAATAAAGGACTGCATAATCTTCTATCAATTGCCGGAATTTGATTTCCCCACGTTGGTCCTGATGACAATCGCAAAAACTGTCCAATCAACGAGTTACCTGTCAGTCTGTATAACTTCTTGTTTACTCCTCCTGGTTTGTTGCCAGAACTAAAATTCAACAAGGTATCATTTTTCACCCTGGTCCGGACCAAATGAACCAAACTACAAGTGTGAAAGCACCCTTAGTGTTAGTGCTTGGAGTTTATCTGCAATGAATGGCTGAAAGACAAAGATAAAGAATACATTTGATCAGTGAGGATCAGTGCATCCATCAGCTCCGTCAGCTCAGCAGTGACCAGCTGACCAACCACCTCCTCTAAATAGCTCCCTCTACTGTCCTCTGCTGGGAAATGCCTTACTTTTTTAATAAAGTCAAATATTCTCTCCTCTTTTAATCATAGACTGTATATATAATATTTTATTGTGGTTAATACAACTGTAGATGGTTACTGTATCATCAAGTAGCATAGAAATGTGTGACTTCACAGTGACTTCAAAGCTGATGATTTGAAAATGATATGCTTAATTCTTGAGGCTGTGGCAATAAAGTGAAAATATTTTGAGATCCAATGATGCCCAATTGGATCCAGTGCTATTGATTTTCCCAGGCCCTGACTTAAGTCTAGACACTTGGTGTTTTGCAGTCGTTTGCCATCTAATTAGAAGCAAGGTGTAATGTGACATGCAATCGTTAACTAGATCTTAAGAATTGGCACGACAGCTAAAAAAGTAAGCCAAGACATACCTACAAACAAAACAAGTCGGAACTCCTTTTTCTGTTGCATTTATCAGTGTGGTATTTCTGTGATAATATGGTTTAATAAATGAGCACTGAAACAGAAAATGAATCACCAGTAATTTATGAGTAGCAAAATCAACTTGTGACTTAAGTAAATGATCGAGCCAACATGTAAAACACTTTCTGCTTCCAGATAAATGTCAAATATGTTTAGACTAAACACTAAACTCATTATAAAACATATAGGGTTCAGACAATGTGTTTAATTACTGGTCATTAAAGAATTTAGAAGAAAGAGTTTTATTTGGGAACTGATACTCACATTGAAGTGACTTGTTTCAATTAATGTCATGTTTGTTTCCTGTGTAATCTTTATAAAAGTGGAGTCTGGGCATCATTTTGGTTTTGGCTCTATGCCCAATCCTCTGACGATTTGTCATACAGACTGCAGTGGAAAAAGTTTGCAATTGCATGTCGTCTGCCAAATGTTGGAAGAAAACATAAATTATTAAAGTTTTTGTTTTGGAGAAAGTCAGATCGAACTGTATTCAACATCTCAAACGGCAGCCTGCTAAATGAGCGTAGGGAAAACACCGCGGGGCTCACACTGTTCCTGCGCTCCGGTTTGGTTGGAGTTGGAGCAGCCACCAGAAGCAGTTCCAGATCCCACTTGAATGTCTGTTTATCTCTCCTTCACTTTGTTATGATCTATATCTCCTGTTCAGTTTACATTCCTCTGAGCATCACCCCAGTCACATTTCAGTGAGGAACTTGGATCTGGTTTCAATTTGATTCCTTTCTTCTTTGTTCTAAACTTTGGCTCGCTCTTTCCTGCTCAACGCTCTGCTTCTCCTTGTTTTAGGGTGATGTTCAAGTACAGTGCATATCTGCAATGTTATCTTTAGCACTGTGATCTCAGATGTGCAGTTCATTTAGCACAGCATGCATGTCGTCACACTGCAGACATTTTAATTGTAAAGTTATTTTACTGGGAAACCTCAGCCCAAACTCCACCACTTCTTCAATGTGCTACCATACCATGTATGTCCGCAAAACTCACCCCTCCTCTGTACCTTTCTCATCTACTGTGTCTTCTTCTCCATGTGGAAAAAACTCCAATCCTTTAACATGTTTTCCACCTGTCTGTAAGCCAGGAGTATCATTGAAATGTTATGAGTTGTATTACAGATGGGGAAAAGAGGGGACTTTAATTAATGTTTAGGGAATATCATGGAATTTAGAAGAGCACCACTTTCCAGGATGATAGCACAATGTATTTTCCAGCGTGTTTACATTCATGGCATTTGATGGTTGTTTTTTTCTCAACAGCAAACCCAAGTGTTGTAGATAGTGGGTAGTGGTAGTAGTGCTGCCTTTTCCACTGATTTGCATTGTAATCTGGAAGTCATAGAGAAGTTATGTTTTTTTACACCAGTTTTATGGTATAACATTGCACATCTATGACTCTAGCTGTACATTTAAAGCACCATTTGAAGGAATGCAATTATCAACAACCAGATTATGTAAATATTAAAAAAATAATAATAATAATTCTCTTAACTTCCATTCAAGGTCAACAGTTTTTCTTTTATGTGTTTTGTCCAGCTGATGATCATGGACAAACAAGGTGGAGAAAATGGGCACGGTGATGTGCAAGCATCACCAACAGCAACAGGGAGGGAAGAGGCCATTCAAGACAGCCACCACTGTGCAGCACAAGTGACCAAATTAAAGGAGATGATGACGCAGCGTGATAATGAGATCAGTATCCTTTGAAGTGGTGCAGCCATCTTAGTTTTTTTTCCTGTGTTAGATAGCTCAGGAGTAGTCTAACACTTCTACCTTTATACTGTAATTTTTCGATGTACAAGAAAATGGAAATGGAGGATTTGAATTGAATCAACTTTTAATTGTCGCACATGGACACAGCATCGCACACACAGTGACGTTTAGACTCTGCATTTAACCCATCCTAGTTTTGAGAGCAGTGGGCGGTCGTTTCAGTTTGTTTCTCTGTTTGTCAGCAGGATTACAGAAACACTACTTGCCCGATTTTTATTGAAACTTGGTGGAAGTGCATAGCATGGGCCAAGGAAGAACCTATCCAAATCATGGATCATACCCTCCCCAGTGCATATCTGGAATTTGCATTTCAAACTCCTAGAAAATGGGGGAAAATCTGCAAATGAAAATTGAGTAGAGTCGATTTCAACTCTAAATAGTTGTGCATCCAGCCTCATAGTTTAATCACACTTACTGTTGATAGTCACATCTTCATTAGCAGAAAGGTATTCATCCTAAAGTAAATCAGCCTGTGTTATTGCATGGTTCGATTACAACGTTTCTACAAACACATGCCTTATGAAATGTAAGTAGTCTTTCGTTCATCACCAGTGCCTCAAAATACACATCAGATGTTGTTTTAATGTGCATGTGCAGATAGATCTTCATCTAATGACTGTAGTTAATCATAATTACTATTAATCATAATTATGGTATTTGAATATGATATTTCTAATAGCTTTATGGGATTATTCTTCCCTCAACCCCTCGTGCTACGGCTTGTCATTAGATTACAGCACATTAGTCGGAAAAATTGAGATGTCTGCTTGATTATTTAACCACAAAAACCTCAGCTCTCCAAAAAAAATAGAATATTATCATGCAGATATTTCACCGCAGTGTTTCTGTACCAAGTGTGTGTAATGGGAAATCATCTCCTCTTTGTAGGTGTTCCCTCAAAATGTCATACACTGGTTTTCACATGGTGCAAATGTAATTGCTAAAATTGATGTGCGTGTTTAAAAGTGCATATTTCGGCCAGTATTGCACACGCTCTACAGACCATAATGCCCTTATGTTCTTTCTTTGTGAAGTTTGTATATAAAGTTGCAGTAGCCTAAACTGTCAACCCCTCAGTCAGGGTGGTCTGTCTGCTGCATGTAACACTATAGTTTGGGTTTGACCAAACCTGTAGGGATGACATCATTTCCAGCCAGAGCCCTAATAACTATCTAGATTCAGACCATTTCTACAACTTAAGCTTATATCCGCCAGCTAATGACCAGGCTTTCCATGTGTGTACGACTGTCTCACCCCTACTCTGCTAAAAGCGTTACTGGGAGCCATCGGCTCCTGTGCTGTAGGCTTAGTGTTCCCAGACTGACGCAGAGTCCTCACAGGGTTAAGTATGGCAGAGTTCCCTGTAAAACAAAAGGTTGTATCTCTGCCCCTGTGTGTTCCCATGCCTGGTCGACTCTGCATGGGAGTGGGGCACCTGGTAATGCTTAGGTGACTCTGCTAGAGTTATGACACATCCATCCACAGACATCTATGGTAAAATGTTGTTTTACAGTGAAGTCTCTGAGGTGTGTCTTTAAACTTACAAAGTTCTATGCGTCCGCGCAGCCGAAAGCCGTGGACGGAGGCAACATGTCGTCGGGTTGTCTATCCTTCTGTCCCATTCTGGCGAATCAGATATCTTGGGGACGCCTGGAGGGAATTTCTTCAAATTTGGTTTAAACGTTCACTTGGACTCAAGGATGAACTGATTTGATTCTGGCGGGTCATAAGTGACCTCACGTTTTCGGCAATAATTTATTATGACAATTTCACACAAATGTCTAATAGACACTTTGGGCCTATAGATGGAGACTGCAACTTGGTTGGCGGAGACATACAACGAGTTGGTAATTCTAGTTTGAAATCCTGTGCTAGAAATCTACAGAAAATCCCAAAGTAGAGCTGCAATGGAGGAACACAACCCATACCCTCTAAATGAGACCCCATACATTTATACTACCCATACCACATTTGCCCAAATACAAATCTATTTTTTACTACAGTATACTATACTATCAGTACATCACTGCAGACCATTTTTCAAGCATCCTGTACCTTCTGAGATTGATCCCCTTGATCATCCAGGTGGCCATTAGTTTCAGGTCAAACCACTATGGTATAAGAATAATATGCAAACACTTGAAACTGGCTTGAAATTCATCACCGTGAACATTGTTTCAATTTGGTTTTGTTACTGTGTCACTTTCCCATGGTAATGCAGATGCAGGAACCAGAACTGTTTTGAAAATGTGGCTTTGTTGCTGCATTTAAGTTTGTTACCAAACTGCACCACATTCACAGTCTTGTTGGTTATGTTGTGCCATCTTATTTAAAAAGAACCTGGTGGGAAAATAATAAGCACAGCTTCGGACATTAATTTGGTGTTTTTCATTAAACAGGTTGTTATTTTACTCTTAAGGCCCTTACTCCACAGTGCCGTATGGCAGAAACGTATGCTGGTGCATATGAAAATTAGCATATACAACATATATGAACGTATACAGAGCCTATTGATAGCGTATCACATACTTATACTTTTCATATGCCTTAAAGGCCCGGTCACAGTTCCGTATGGCAGAAACGTATGTTGGCGTATATGAAAATTAGCTCAAAATTTGTCAGAGTCCAAACACGTCCAACTTTTCATCGGATCGAAAATATGTTGTATACAAAATATCGGCAATACGCTGGTTTACGTAGATATAAGGTAAGGTATAAGTAGTATTCGTTAAGAGCTCACTGTGTTACGCTGGGGCGAGTTGTTGAACACTGAGGTCGTGAAAATGTTTTGAGCATGTTCAAAATATTCGGACGTACCCAACGTGTGCTTCATAAGTTATGCAGCCGTTACACATAAGTTACATTACGTTAGACATACGTGAATACGTTAGAGGTACGTTAGATATAGGCTACGTCGCCTGACGGTGAGCCCTACAGCCAACTTATTGATAACGAGTAGATAACCTATTCCTACCCTATGTTAAGATGATGCCTGACGACGGAGTAACTTATTAAACGTGTTTCTACAGTACAGCTAGCGTTCAGCTAGCGTTTTGGGAGACTATTGGGAGATTATTGGGGTTTGAATATAGTATATAGGGTCCCTGTGAGTAGCTCATCCTAACTTCTTCACAGCACGTCTTGATGAATACATCAACCCATCATCAACCCAGCATCAGAGAGCATGGAGGATGCTGAGAGGCTGCAACAAGAGTACATTCTAGCCGTTCTCCAGCATCAGCATGACATGAACCAAATGGCACTTTTCCAGCTCAGTTGGCCAGATGCTCTGATACGTTTTATATAAGTAAGTGATACGCTATAAATATGTTAGACATACGTATAATAATTTGTTATGTATTCGTTATGTATATGTCAGCTACAACACCGCTGTGGAAAAGTTGGACGTATTTGAATTTTGAGCTCATTTTCATATACGCCGGCATATGTTTCTGCCATACGGAACTGTGTGACAGGGCCTTAAGATGTTCTCAGGTGTAAATATTGTCCGGGGACATAAAGTGACAGCATTTTCAGGTAGAGAAGATGACCGGTATTATTCACAACTACTAGATTATTCAGTTTAATTTTCTCTTGGCTCACGTGCTGTTGAATGTATCCAAGAAGGATTTGGCTGATACTAAATCATAATTGCAACAGTGATATGGCACAGAAGTTCTCTCATAATGTGGTTACTGCATTGGCAACGGTCTCCTGGATTCCCTTAACAACTCTGGCCATTGTTCAGAATGATTTCTTACACTATTACTATTGGTGCTCCAAATTCAAAAGATAATGCCGTACAATTTATTGCTCAAAGGCTCCTCTACTGAAAGAAAATCTCTGGGTCTCATCGCTGTAGTAGTTTATGTACTGGGCTAGAGATGTTTGGCTCCTTATTTTAAGCCACACTACTAGCGTGGCTCGAGACTTTGGTTCTATCTACCTGATGGATTTGCACAGACATTTGTCCCCAGACAATGCATCCTAATGACTTTGGTGATCCCCTGACTTTTCATTCAGTGCCACCAGTAGGTTGACATTTTCTGCTTTATTGATTTGAAGAGTGCTGTGGAGAAAATAGGAATAACAGGGACAAGAACAAGTATATTTAAGAGAATTTATCCTGGCACTTCAACACGTCTTTTGGACAACTCAGTTTGAAAATACTTTTGTTTATCTCTGGGTCTGATGAAACGTGGACTCCTCAAGCTTGATATATAATTATCATTACTTTTCTGTGACTTGATTGTGGCTTTGACAGTCAGCTATGTAGCTCATCCAGAAGTCTGCACCCAAAACATTTACAGAATGTAATGTTGTCAAACAGATGCAGCAAACAAGATCTTTGTCTTGTTTGCTGCAGCTGCATACTATTTAAGCAGATATGCAAATGAGTGTTGATTGAATGAAATTACCTAAATCAGTCATTTTGCAAATTGGAATGTTGGTCTGGTCTTTGAATAAACTGATTATAACTACGTTAACTTTTATTTGAATGATTTGAGGGTAAAGCTCAAAATGATAGAGGATACTGCTTTAGTTGTAAACACACTCACCACTTAGTGCTCTGTTTACATCCAAATTAATAATGGTCATTTGTCTTAGAAATAATATACAGCATACACATTAGAAGGATTTACAAAAACAGTTAATTGGGCTTGGTTTTGGTTTTGGTCAAAAATATAACCGCATCACCATACTGTAGCTTTTAAAAGCAGAAAGACAATATTTGCAGTGTGGATCTTTGTCAAACAGTCCTTTATTTATACTTAAAAGAGTTTTCATACGCGTGGTGTTTTGTAGGCTATGTTGAAATTGTAGCAATGTGTGACACCAGTGAGATTGGCACTGCACCTTTGCTGGTTGTGGAAATTTAAAAAGCATTTTTTACTTTATTTCCTGTGATGTCTGCTTTATTGGACAGTATAATAGAGAGTGACAAGAAAGATGAGAAGGAGAGATGGAATGCACATCATGAGCTGAGTTTGACCACATTGTGAGTGCATGGCATGTGAAGCAGCCCACTGAGCTAACGTGCAACCCCTAAGAGAAATATTCATCCTATTCTAGAAGTCTATGGTGATGTTCAGCATAAATTAAGATATCAGACGCCAGAGATCTCAATAATGGAAAAACCTGGTGAACAACAGTCTGAAGTAATGACTTGTATGAAACAATGACATAGGACCCACAGAAGTATTTCTCTGTTAAACTTGGCCTCTATAGGTCATTTGGAATTGTGTCGGGTTTAGATTTTGGCAGTTCAGAGGAGACTGCATGGTTGGTTTCATTGGAAACTGTAATTGGAGACTTGGTTCCTTCATGTTATTGTTCCCACTGACATCCTTTTTGTATTGGATGGCAGGAATATAAATTAACGTCTCCAACTCCTTCAAAACTACGTCCATTCATCATCCAAAATAATGACATTCTGACTTTTCTTTTCTTTGAACATCACAAATTATCCGCTGACCGCCACACTTTTCAGTCTGGCCACAAGTGGATGTCTGCTAATCTCATGATAGAACCGTGCTTGAAGAACAGACTAATGTGTTGTCTCTAAATTATGGGTTGTGATTAGGCCATCAAACACACTTCCATTCATAGTGGAAAAACAGGCACATAGGGTAGGAGCTCAATATTTTCTGAGTTTTATTCCTGTAGGTGATGTAAAGGAAGATCAAAACTAAAGGTCTTTTTTTTTTTAAAGCATACTTCTTCTAGAATAACTTTAGCTAAACTTTTTACCCTTTACATGTATGCTAACCCGTGACAAGCTTTGATTTCTTGCTTTCTGTTGACATCTTAAATGCAATCTTGGCAACTTTATGTACAATGTCTTGATCATGTTTTTATTTATACAGTTTTCCCATTCAATTATAGTTCACACACAATTACAATTTTTCCTCCATCAGCAGTTCTGATTGCATAAATATTGCTTCTGCTAGCACCGTTGTCTCCTTTCTCTCCAGTAGTATGAACAGCAGTTTACTCCTGTTATACAGCAAAAGTAGCGCCACAAGTCATGGAGCATACCACCAACCAGCCGTCAATTTGATAATCAGATTTGAAACTGCTGAACGAGTCTGTGCTTTGCTGTTTTATTATTAAAATAAAAACCAGAGGCCAGCTGAAAGCAGTTTGAGCAGGATGCAGTTGATCGAATGCAGAATAGTGGTGTAGTGTTGAAAGCAAAGCACAGTATATGGAACAGAGGAAACGATTACAGTAAATTGTCCTAATGCATAGAGACATTGCATATGGAGAAGTGAAACGTGTCATGGCAATAAAAACGTGCAAACAGTATCTAATCGGGAATTCTCGCCTTTCAGCCTCCTCATGTAGCTCAATTACCCTGTCACACTAACACAAGCGCACCAAGACGTACAGACACATCTACACTTGGATTCAAGTAGACAAACACAAGCATACTACCTCATCAGTGGGGAAGATTTTGTGGAATCTTGGTCGAGTATGCAGCCTTTCTGGCTCCTCTTCTCTCCACTGATTCATCCCAGACCATGACATCTTCCCGAGCCTGTAAGGTCAGACACTATGCACATGTCAGCACTCTGCCATTATTAAAAGGCCACAATAAAGCTGGCTGCCTTTTTAAAGGGACAGTTCACCCCAAAATCAATCACTAATTACCTGTAGTGCTATTTATCCATCTAGATTGTTTTGCTGTGAGTTGCCGAGTGTTGGAGATATCAACCGTGGAGCTGTCTGCTTTCACCACTAATGGAACTAGATGGAGATGTGCTTGTGGTGCTCAAAGCGGCAAAAAAATACATTTGAAAAATTCAAAAGCAATGTTTATTTCCCTGAAATCACAACCCAGTTAGTCAAAAGAATCCACAGACCTCGCTGTGAGCAGTTTCATGTAGGAATTTTGTTTTCCACCGAACTGCACCCGTAACACCGAGCAGAAGGAAGCATCCACTCATGGAGGATGACACTAATAGTTTGATACTGCTAACTCACCTGAGCTAGCTAACGTTACAGCTCAGCCGAGGAGGACAACATTAATGTTTACATTGCGTGCTGTCACTAGCACTAGCCTCTCATCCATGAGTAGATGCTTCCTTCTGTGCGGTGAAAGGGTTGGCGGGTGTAGTTCTACCCAAAGAAAATAGTTCCTACATGAAACTATTTACAACAAGGTCTGTGGATTATCGGGAAACCGGGTCATGATTTTTGGAAAGAGACATCTGTTGAGTTTTTCAAATGTATTTTTTTGGGTGCTTGAGCACCACAAGCCGAGTGCCATCTAGTTCCATTATATTGGAGAGAAGGCCATTTCTTTTTCCATCCAGTAGTTTGTCCAAAGGAAAGATGAGTCGATTGCTTAACTCAGTGCCTACAGGTATCCTTGTTAAGATGTTGAAGAAGGAGAAAAAAAGGGCCCAGGATGCTGCTGCTCAGCTTGCTAACGTCTCCAATGACCACTCTGAGAGGCCAAACTCCCAGAGTGCCTCAGGATTGTCAACAATGCCATTGTTGAGGGAAGGAAGCACGCACAGCATCTCAGCCGACTATGGAGGGCGAGCTTTACAGCACATGAATAGAGGTACTTTAAGAAGCTTTTTTTTTCACATGTCTTTACAAAGCACGTTTTACAAACATATAGAATTGTAAAGATGTAAGATCAGCCTCCAGATGTGGTGTGATATGGATGAGCTGTTGCACTCTAAGCTACTGTATATGAAATGTGATACAAATTGACATAACTTGTTTGACTAGTGCTGCTATTTGTGGCTCTGTTACCTAAAACCTCTCCAGAGAGATTGTTTAGCTTAACCTAAGAATTTATGGTCATAGAATAAAGCAACGTATCCTCATACAACGGTTCGTATGATATTAACGGAAAATGCAAACATCTGCAGTGCAGAACCTGCTTAGGCAGCAAAACTACTTTGTTAGGTTTAGGAAAAGATCATTGTTTGTGTTAAAATAAGTGTGTTTGTTACGTAACTTAAATATGTGATGTTAGTTATGTACCTACTGTAAGTTACCTAACAAAAGTAAGTTAAAAGAAGACAACGTTGATTTCTGGTTTCACACGGGACACAAACACGTCCATAGAGGCAACCCTTCACTTCCTGGCTCACGATTACATGAATTATATAAAAAGTATGCATTACTTTTAGTAACTATAAGTATAAATAGTGAATGAGAACAACCTGAATGAAGGCACTGCATTAATGTGTTGGTTCAACCAAATTACAAAAAGCAGATTTGAATTTACATTTAGTGATACACTGCCCGTCCAAAACAAAAGTCACCACCTGGATTTAACTAAGCAAATTGGTAAGAGCCTGCAGAGGATAATTACTGCAGTGATTAATATGTTTCTGCTGGCAACAAGTTATTTAACCCGAGCTGATACGGTGAGTTGCTTCTCATTTCTTAAACAACCATGTCGGAAGACATATCCTGTGGTCGTGAAAAGGATGTGAATCAGTTTCAGAAGGGTCAAATTATTGGCATGCATCAAGCAAAGAAAACAAATAAGGAGATTTCTGAAACTACTAAAATCGGGTTAAGAACTGTCCAACGCATTATTGAAACCAGAAAGGATCGTGGTGAACCATCGTCTTCAGGAAGAAATGTGGTCGGAAAGAACTCTTGAATGACGGTGATCGGAGATCACTTAAACGTTTAGTGAAATCATATCGTAAGAAATCAACAGTAGAACTCACAGCTATGTTTAATAGTGAAAGTAAGAATATTACCACACGCACAATGCGAAGGGAACTCAAGGGATTGGGACTGAACAGCTGTGTAGCCATAAGAAAACCACTGATCAGTGAGGTAATCAGAAGAAGAAAAAAAAAGGCTTCAGTTTGCTAGGCAACATAAAGATCGGACACTGGAGCAAGAAGAAGGTGAATCCAGATTGACCCTGTTGCAGAGTGATGATCATCAGGGTGAGAAGAGAGGCGGATCAAGTGATGCGCCCATCATGCCTCGTGCCTCTCATCAATACAAGATCTTGTTGGAAATCAAATGCAACTCTGGACGGAAATAAATGTTGTGACATTGCAGAAGCTTATCGAAACGATGCCACGGCGAATGCGTGCTGTACTCAAAGCTAAAGGCGGTCCAACAAAATATTAGAGTGCAACTTTTGTTTTGGACGGGCAGTGTATCTAGTCATGTAGATTTAGTTTTTTAAGATATCAGACTAAACATGAAAACTTTACAGATATGATGTAATTAAACAGAAGCCTGACAGATTACTCTTACATGTGATCTTGAATTGAGTGTGATCACAGTGCTGCGGTTGATTTGGTTATCTCCATGTAGTTTTACATGTCCCTTCAGAGGGTTTAGGTTATATTTAAAGTATAACAAAGAGTCAGAGTAAGAAGCAGAGACTTCACACTGCAACTTGGATTGTCAGTCTACTTGTAACATTTTCAGACATGAACTTGGTTTAAATGTAATAGGAATGTGGAGTTTGCTGAAAGCCAAGCCAATCAAGCTTTGAGATATGCTCCCTGGCCAGCGGCAGCATTTATTTAGCTTTTCCTGTTTAATTTTGTTTAACTAGAGCCTTAAGTGTGATGATAAACCTGAGCCCTTATAACGAGCTTGGTCATAGCCATCGGGCACAGGGGTATGAGCCAGCAACTCATCACACTGAGGTTGCACTCCTGTCTGTGCAAACCACAGCTCCCTCATCCTTTTTTGACATTTTTGTGTAATGGTGCCCAGTGCGGTAATAAGGCCAGCAACGAGGTAATTGCAAACAGGGACTCTGAAAGAAGACCCTATTAAAAACAAACAGGTTTGAACTCGGTCCAGTCAGAGTTAGTAAGAGAATCGGTCATTCATCGAAGGGACAATGAGGAGCTCTGTGATGGAAGGCTATGAAGCTGAGGTTTGTAAAACCACTGATAAATGATGTGCCATATGTATTCATCTCTCCGAATGGTATGTTATCTAATACGGAGCAAGCATGATCATGTGGGTCATCTGACCAGAGGATTTGTTTACACTTGCCCTGCAATGCCTCTTTTTTTTTTCCTCTCTCGGATTTCACGGGACACGATGACCTCCATTGGTTCCACTTCCATTTGGTTGACTGCGCGGCATCTGCTGCTTTACAACTGCACACCCCACACAGAAACAATGCCGATGACTGTTTTATAATGCTGTCTGTACTTGTTTTTTTATATTGTGGTGTAGTATATGATCTTGAACAACAAATCATCATACAACGGTTCGTATGATATCTTGCAAAATGTGTTTTTGTTATTTTTCATAAGTTTCCTTCGAATGTTCAACAACACGAGCGATCAGTGCGCCTGCAGTGCAGAATCTGTTTTGGC
>NC_041376.1:15396055-15408555 GCF_900634415.1 Cottoperca gobio | reverse complement strand
ATATCTTATCTTAGTGCTGGATCTTTTTTTTCTCAGGTCCACAGCTGTCGATGGGAAAGCAAGAGGCCTTTGAGACCTTTATGAGGGACCATGAAGACCATCTGACCATTGAAGACAACAAGAAGCTGCTCAAACAGAGGTTAGTGACCAATAGGACAAGTAGTTACACTACAGACCGTTATGATACATTCACATTCTTATGTTGCCCAAATTCAGGCAGTCTTGTTCTGTAATATGAGCAGTGTCATATGTGGTATTTATTTTTAGCTTTCTTTCAATGCTGTCACAGAGGGAACGTGTGACGTATAGACCACACACAAACGTATGCTACACATGCAAATACCGAGATTCAACAACACAACTTCCTTATTTGTTGGCCTACACTTCTGTTGTACCTTAGAAGAACTACCTTTGAACAAATGTGTTTTTGTACTGTAGATTTTTCCCATCCAGTTGCCTGAGTGAAGCAATGATAAATTCAAGCATAACTATAGTTCTATATATTTCTACATAGTTCTCCAGTCATTTATGTCATATGTAATTTCTAGTATTACTATTAGCACATGCAGAGGCAGCTAGGTTTTAAAAATGTGTTGATTTGGCTGGAATCAGAAAACCTTGCAAAAGCTTTGACGAGCTCTAGTGAGCGGCTGTTTGTGTTTTGAGCAACATGCCAACAGAGATATGTTACGTAATGCATGTTTTATGCAATATGTGCTGCTAATACTTTACAAAATTAAAAAGATCTTCGTGCATCGGGCATGCTTATTGTTAATGTCATTTTTTTTGTCTACCATATCTATTAACACATGCATTCTTATGAAACAGGTCAACTGAGGCCAGAAGAATTGGGGAGGAACTGAATGAGGCTAGAAACAGAATAAGTAAGTTGTCTCAACAGATGTAAGTTGCCCTGCAGAAATCACATTACATTTAGGAGCTGTGAACATGTTAAATTCTACATTGTCATCATCATCATTATCCTAATGACAAACAGAGGCTATAGTTGTCATGATCGTGATTTTTGTATATCCTGTTTTATTTTGAAGTGTTCACTCCCCCTTATGTCATGTTTAGTTGTACTTCCTGTCTGTGTGTTTCCCTTCTGTGATTGTTGATTTGTTCCTCCTGTGTCCGTTCACCTTGCCCTTGTGTTTTAGCCTCTCTCCCCAGCTGTGTCTCGTTCCCCTCGTTTAGTGTCTGTGTGTATATATCCCTGTCTTTCCCAGTGTTCCTTGTCAGATCGTCATCCATGTGTCGCCCTTGTTTGTTGATGGTGCCTCGTGCTCCCCGTGTTATCTTGGTTTGTCTTTACAGTTTACCTTTTGTATTTTTCTTATTTTGTAAGCTTTTTGAATAAAGCCCTCTTTTTGTTAACTTCCTCGTCTGCCGTCTTGCATTTGAGTCCTCACCTTTTCCCCACCGTGACAATAGTGCAAGCACTAAAGAACGCTGAACATTTCTGTTAACATTCTCTGGGTCCCAAAAGTAAGCAGCCTACCTGCCTGGAAAATCTTAATGAACATATCACTGTTGAGGTTCTGTTTTCCTGGAGTGGAGAAATGTCCCTCAGCACATTCCTGAACGTTTCCAGGACTGAGAGGCGTTCTGATTTCCACCCACCTAGTCTTCTACCCTGTGCTTTTTTTTACAAGCCTTGCTGTTTTATGACCACTTTGTAAGCACACCTCTGTTCTTCTCCGCAATGTCTCGGACAGGTAGCTTTGCTATGCCACAATGACCCACCTAAACCCGGTGGATCAGGTCGGGCCCTATCTGGTCTAGGCAGAGAATGAAAATCTCTACGATGAACTTACTGTGTCAACACTTTCACACCATGGACAGTCGGGTGGTGGTGGTGTAGTGCAGTGATTTTCAACCACAGTGGTTGAAAATTGTCAGGTGTGCCGTGGGAAATTATCCAACTTTTTTTTTAATCAATTTTCTCCGACAGCACTCGCACCGGAGCCCCGACAGCACTCGTACCGGAGCTCCGACAGCACCCCCCCCCCCCTCGCACCGGAGCTCTGACAGCATACATATACATAAATATGCCCCCAACGGAGTTGTTTTTTTCTTGCCTTGCACATTCACATTCCCTCCTCCCGCACACACCTACAGAGCGGAGGAAAGGAGAGGAGTGAACTACACACCAGCACCCCGTCCCCGTCGCACAAGCCTCAGACAGCACCCCCCCGTCGCACAAACCTGTTTAAGAAACACTGTTGTAGAGGGTATTTTGCCCAGGTATGAATACAGGTATGCCTTGAGACTTTGACTTGGTCTTTGGTGTGCCTTGGCCACAGAAAGGTTGAAAACCACTGGTGTAGTGGTTATGCATCCGAATAGAACACAGGAAAGGTTGTGAGTAGTGCCCCTATTGGTCTCAAGACATAGTGTGCTAGTTTTTGATATGAGTCACCCAGCTTGCACCGGGTGGTGCAATAACGTGATAAAAATGAACGTAGATGGTGGGTGACTTTTGTTACACTAATGGTAACATTAACCATAACCCATAGTGATGTCATCCTTCATGTTATTTCATTGTTGTGCACTTTTTGTACTGTACACAAACTGCTAGGCCTTGCCCAGGAGTAACCACACCTCCTTACACGCCACCAGTAAACGTCTCCACATAGAACAGTGTGAGCTGAGTGCAGAATGTCTCCTCTCTCGACACGGAGCTCTGTGGAGCTCTGTGGAGCTCTGCCATCCTGCAGCCGCAGCCACACCAGCAGCTTATTCCTGCTGCAGCTTCTGATTTATCCCCTTTCTTCTGTTCCATTCTCACACAGTTTATCAGGACTATTTCATGACTTTTGTTTTTTCTAAGCTGTAAAGGGTGCAACTTTAAAATATAGCAAGGTACAATACTTGAACTTAAAGCCCTTTGAGGCAAATTTGTGATTTGTGAATATAAAATATTAAAGGAAAAAGTCAAATTACAATATTTTAAAAAGTACACACAAAAACAACTTTGTTACATATAAGATTTAAAAGATAAAAGAAAATCTCATCAAAGCCTCATCATAGTTGGACATGAGTCCACATTGATTTGAAGTCGCAGTAAAAGTAACTTTATTCAATAATGTATCATAATGGGTCACACAGTCCCCACCGGTGGCAATAAGTTTAAATGATTTCATTGCATTTTGGTTTAATTTTCCAGTAAACTCAAAGCAGTTAAAATGTGTTATTAGGCCTCAATCTGGTTTGCATTTACTATTGCAAGCTACATTTATGAATTTCCCTGGACTGTGTGTGTTTGTGGCTCATTTCACATGCCATTGAAATGGATATGTTTGCCTCACACCAGTGTTTGGCATCATTGCTGCCTCAGATCACGCTTGGTGGTTTGGTAGCACTCGGGCTGTTACTCCTCATACATGGCGGCGTACACTTATCACCCTTGGAATTTAAATTCTTTTCAGCAATCAGTCCGAGAGTTGCTGAGACAGCCGTATATCAGACATGTCATGCATCACGCAGCTATGACATCATGTTGAATATTTACTCTTTAAATGTCTTCTGCAGTCATCATCACTGTTCTGGGAGTATTATGGAGAAACTGGATTTACTAAATTGAAATTTAACATTTGAATTCTTTGACTTATTCCAATTTGGAAAGATACCCAGAAACCATCTTGATGCTGTCAGATATTATTACATTGTTAGGTGTATGGGGCTGCATTCTTCCTCGATGAGAGACAGTGTTTTTAGTGGAAGGTGGTTGCCTCTTCTGGATGGAAAGTAGTACCATAATGTTTAGCTAACTGTGTTTCGTTGCCATCTTGGAAGCCCTTCTTGGAATATTACACCACCTGTGTCTCGTGGATAATGTAGAACATGGAAACATTTAGCATAATATAGACAAAAGCTTTGTGCTGCATTTCTGATGGATGTACCCAGCATGAGGGTCAGTAGCTAGGGAGAAAGGGAGAGAGGCGGTAGCCTGTGGAGACATGAGTGACCAAACATCACCCTGGTTTACAGTATTGTTCTTGGCCACAGTGTACGGCTCTGGAATCCAATCCCACTGGAGGAGCATTTACGTTCCAAGCCCTTAGGTCTAAAAAGTGCAAGGATATATATTTATTCAGTTGGATCAGTGATGCACATCTTCTACCTCATGAAACATGTAGGGCAGCTGGAAATGAGCAGCTTCTCTTTGTTTCTCTGCTAGATATGGGGGTATTTGTGCAGTCCAGTCCAAGATGAAGTATCTGGTAACTGCTTTGGTATCATCCTCTGCTCACCTTTACTGAAGTGACCGAAAGACCCAATACTTTCAGATTCAAGGAAGGTCTATTGGAGCCTGTATGTGTATGTACATCATTACAAAGAAGATTGTCCCAAAGCACTTGAGAAGGAATACAGCAGGAAGAAACTTGATTTGTGCATTGAATGTGGTCTTTGCAACTAGATTTGACATGACTACATGCAGTGCTAATGTTATCAGCTTCTCATTAGAATGGTTTAAGTGGTGTTTCTGGGTTAGTATTAACCAATGAACAACAGCCAACGTTTCTTGGAAGTTGTTTCACAAGTAGCCAGTTTACAAGCTAACAATAAGCTTAATCGTCGTCAGACGTTAGCCTGCTCTAACATGATTGGTCAATACTACACGGACTACAAACAGAAACCAGAACGCTTCCGATACTAAATCTTGTCCCGTTGCCTACAGATTCTGGAATCATGTGCAGAATCTGTTTATAGAGATCAAGTTTTAACGACCATGTATTTTTCCTTTTGTATATGCAACTCTTGTGGTGGTAGTTTATTAGTCAAATTATATTACGTTACATTATAGTTCATTTAGCTGACGCTTTTGTCCAAAGCGACTTACAATAAGTGCAAACAATCATGAGGATACAACTCCGAACAGCAAGAATCTTGCAATTACATTAGCTTCAAATAGGTGAAATCCTTTAAGTGCAGAACAATAGCTTCGAATAAGCCAAACCAATATAAGTGCAACATACAAACAGTTGTTGTTTTTTGTGCACTTTTGCATATTTTCAAGACTGTCATACTACTTTGTGCATTCATTCTTCATATACACTTGAATGGACACCCACCCAGATATTGAGAAGCTGGATAGTATGTATGATCTTTGGATCTTGAGCTTGCTGTGGTAATGTGCCACATATCACATTTAAACTCCGGGCCACAAAAATCACCAAATATTTGTTGAGACTTGTAGCTTGACACCGGCCCTTTAAGACGACAGCGCGTCTCCTGACGATGTGGGGAGAAACCCTGCATGGTTTGGAAGAGGCTGAGAGCCCACAGTCTTGTACTGGAAGAGGGATAGGAGCACTCAAGTGTAATGAAGTATTGCAGTAAGCATACCACACACCACTATTACTTGACACGTATGCAAATTAATCTTTTTATGGAATGTTTCTTGTCATTGAAGGTCAGAAATACTGTTGAAATCTTTAAGCTTCTACGGGATGTTCTGACCAAATAATCTGTAATGTTTGACTCTTCAGTCACAACTGAACTATTTATATTTCTAATAGTATGGCCAACAGCAACAGAGTTTATTCTCGCACTATATTTAAGCAAATAAAATAAACTCCCACACATTGTCTAACTTCCAAAAATATATTTATTTGCTACTTTTTGATGCTAGACCTTCATCAGGCAAACGGTTTGTGGCCATAAGAAGCCATCTGTAATAGAGAATGGCTGCACTCAACCCCCCATTACATTCCCCTGGTACAATAGGAAGGCATAAATACCCAACAATTTACTTTATGACAATCACCAATTTTTATATATGGAGTTGTAAAAATAAAACACTCTGTAAAATAACAGAGCAGCGAACACTACCTGCTGGAAAAGAGAAAGTTAGGACAGCTTAACATTTATCCTCAAGTTAGGAGAATTTATTTTAGATTTTGGAAAGTTTGGATGCTTTTGTTATACACTTTTCCATCTTAAGTTAAGATAGGAACAGTGATTTAAGAACTGTTCATCTTTAATAGCTTCTTTACAAAATCAGATCCTAACCCTAATTACCATGGTTACCAAACAGTTAACATAGGATCAGCAAGTTAAGAAGTTTCTGTAATGCTGCCTGAGGGCATAAAAAATGTATGCGGCATCAATCCAAACATAGTGATGATGTACCGAAACGTCGCAGATAAATATATATTTTCGCAAGTTAGACAGTGTGGAGTTTATTTGCAGCTTTTGCTCCACTCGTCCCTCCTTCTACGCACCCGTCTCTTGAAATACATGTGCAACATTCAAGTGTTATTCTGGTCAAAGATTGGTTGAGCAGAATATTGTACTGTACATCTGCATTGTAATTTAGGATCAGGAATACATCACTCAGCATTAAGCACGTCTAGTTGTACCATGACCCTGACAAATATAGCTAGTCATCATATGTAAGTGCTCGGCTTTGGGCTGTTGGAAAAGCTTTGGCACATGGTGTAAGCCACACGGGTAGTGTCGGGCCCATGTGCTCTTTATGTTGCTTGTTTGTTTTCCCTGTCATCATAGCATGCTCATGGCATGAATATTTTTTTAATCCTTTTATGTTATCGTGAAAGAATCCGTTAGTTATGGGTCATGTTAGAGAAAGTTGTGTCTGTTAGAAGACTTGTGCTGCCTACCTGACCACAATGTAAAGCCACAGGGCGTCTCGGCTCATTTACATTCTCAGCTACTCGAACTGCAGATTTTGTGAGGGGTTCCCAAACCTTGGTCCGTGCATTAGGAAAAACATCGTGGGCACAATATGTCTCTGTGTGTCATTTGTAACCTTCCACATCATCCATTCACTTCTCCACTGTCAGCTGAACTCCCCCCCCCCCAATATCGGTCTACATTTAAAAAGGTGTTTGTAAAGAGTTTTGAAAGATGAGCTGGTCTGTGTGGTGCATGGGAAGATTGCAAAAGGTTTAAAAACATGTATCAGTGAAATGCTGAGAGCTGGTGTAAAACTCAACCTGAAGTCTGTAATAATAATATTGTTAGACTTTATTAATCCCAGGTTCTCTATAAGAGGCTTCGCTTTACTTGAGGTCACTTCAGCTGGACAGATGTTAGTCTTAAATGCTTTCAGTGTCTTCATCTTCTCTTTGACAAAGCGAGAGCTCTGATCCAACTGTTTTATGGCACCATTAGAGGTGTTACATGGAAAGGTAGGTTCCCACACCCTTTCTTTTTTTCTTTGCAAAACGATACTTCATCTGGATTTCTCCTTTTTGGAGCTTGGACCTCGGCTTTTAGATTGGCGACAGGATCGTGTTACAGAAAGAGCCACAGCACAGCACTACAGTCTACATGTATATAAGACCTGAGGGATTGTAATGGAAACTCACCACAGAACTGCCCTTCAATGTCTCTTTTATCTTTTAGCCTGCCTCATGGTTATCCTGGTCATTCACTAAACTTGCTATCAGACAAACTATCACTTTGAAATGATCTTCTGCAGTTGTCTTATAGTAAATATATCCCTGATTATACCTGCTTTAGTGTAGAAAGAAATGACCTCAAATATGGCCTATACACTATGCCTTAGTCCATTTACTTTACAGTTTTCCTTTGCTACTGAAGCATTGCCTCACAAATTCAATATCGTCAATGGGGCAATTAACTACGTCAATTAGGGGAAGAGAGACAGCAAAAACAGAAGAACAGACACAAATGACTTACCCATATGTTAACTCAATATCACTGCCACAAGAGAGGCAGCGACCCAAAGAAGCCTCCCTCATGTTGCTTCCTGGCTCACTGGAGTCACAAGGGTTCATTCTGACTGTGTGCAGGATGTCCTGCCTGAAGTTAAGATAATCTTCTGCAAACAACTTAATGCAAGAACTATGAATTATTTGGAGTCAAAGAATAATAATTTGTTTGTGTAAAGACAATAGATGTGTTTACTGTAACATCCATCGTAGACTAAGATCACAGCTGTGCCTACAAGCTGTTACATTAAAGGAGCACTCCATCAATTTTACACATGAAGTCCAGGAGATAGCTTGTTAATACAGCAGCCTGGTCTCCTAAAAATATTGTTCCCATACAACAAAACTGCATTATCAATTACGTTTGTTTTTGACGTATCACAAATACGTTTCTTTACAAAGTTTGCTGAAGTCCGTGGATTGAGGAGGTAGATGTCAAATAAATCGCTGTTTGTTTCCCGTGTGAAACCAAAAGTCAACACTGATTTATTTTAACTTATATCCGTAGCTTGAATAATGAAAGTAGTTCTGTTGCGTTTTTAATTTAATTTAGTTACATTTTACAACGTTAAGCACGTGTTTAAAACTAACTGTAATCATGGAGAAAATACGTATACCTTCGAAACGTATTTGAGAATGCGGTTTAGTACGGGAACGTAATTGTGTAGGTGACAGCGTTGGAATCCAGTTGTATGATGTCTTCTGTGGCTCTGGAGGAAGCTTTGAAAAAATACCTTGAGCCATGCCAGAGACTAAAAGTGACCTCTGTTGCTTAGATCTGCTTTTGTTAAGAGAGTTTTGCATATTGAAATTAGCATATTTTGTAAATGGGATAAGAATTAGATCACAGTCCATTCTTACAATGAATCATCCTATATACTGTGATGTATGTCTCTCTTCTGAGACTCTTATTGGTTGTTGGGAAATGTGTTTTACAATGTGAACTTCAAATGTCATCCTAGGACAGGCAAAGATAGTTTTAAAAGAAAGTATGGAGAATAAAGTTGAGGACTTGGGTGATTTTAATCATTACAGTGCAGGGATTGATGCTGAGTGTAACAGAAGGTAAACATCTTTTTGTTCTTGTCTCATGTACTAATTTAAAGAAAAAAAACATACTTTTTAATGTAGAAAGGGGGGGGGGGGGGTTTAAAAATCTACATTTTAATTTCTCTCTCTTTCTCAGATGAGTTGAAGAAGCAGTTGGAGGTGCAGAGGAGGCAAAGGGCAGCTCATGGTAAGATCAAACTCACAATGGCTATTCCCACAGCGAAACTTTACCATGTGTCTATAGAAGAGCAACATGATATACAACTCCATCGACACGCACCAACAGCTAAACAATGCATGGACGCTTGAAGCAATTAAATGCATCAAATGCCAAATCTCCACATACAACCAGACACTGTTTTGTAGAACTTAGAATAACTAAGAATCCAGGTTTACTCTCTGACTTTAAATTCAGACAGTTGGCTCCTCCGGTGTCAACTGAGAAGATGAACCAAGCTGTCACAAACTGGAAACTCAGTTTATTATCTTTTTGATATTGAACTCCCCGGTAAACATTGTGACGCATTGTGGGCTCTGGTGCCGTATGTGCAGCAGTGCCCACTTTAAAGCCTTTGCAGTAGTCCTTGCTGACTGAAAGCTTAGTGACCAAAGAATGGGCGTCACAACTCTAAGACTCCTTCATTTACTCTTTTCTCACTGTTTTGATCAGTGACATAAATGCTTTGATGAGGGAATCTGGTTGTAAAGCACACAAACATCTCCCTGCCAAAGGCTTTTCTTGTTATTTTGAGTCCTGCATCAGAGAATACTTCACAGCAGCCTGGCTTCTATTATCCAGGGCCAATACTTAAAACACTGTCTTTGAAGGAAATGCACTCACGTGTACACAACACACGCTTTACTAGCTTCTGGACATTATGACTGATTTTATCTACAGCAGTGTTTCTCAAATGGGGGTAGGAGCACCCCTAGGGGTATTTTGGAGTACTGCACTGGGGATGTGAGATAAAAAATAAAAAATAAATCAGTTATGCACAATTCCTGAAATAATTATATTATAATAAGTTCAATGAAATGTAAATGTAATTTTGATAAATCACACTATATGTTTGTTCAGTGTGACCTAGGATTGAGTGATATGTTAAAATGTTCCAACCGGTCAACGGCAGCCCAACCCTAGTGTGACCTGTGGATGTATAAGAAGCCGAGTTTCGATGTTGATTTAATAAAGAAAATGAATTTGTAGTTGAAACGTAGAAGCATACAACTGAAAACACGGAAAAAGAAGTTCATATTACTCACACAATTTTAAGTGCAGCTTATCAAATTGACTCACTTCAATGCAACTAAAATGCCATTTTAGTGTTTATTGCATGATTGCAAATGATGTGCCATGAATATAATGCTGGTTTATAAACATTTGAAATGTAGCATTTACTCCTTTGGCTTTTTACTTTTTCTACCAAAAACGTTTTGAGCTGGTAAGGGAGTACTTTCAAAAAAGTTTGAGAAAGACTGTTCTACATTAGGTCCACATTTCTATCTGTCTTTAAAACATTTGCCACGCCTTGTTCCGTCCAATCCTTCCATAGCTGTGATGGGGAATCGCCAAGAGGTTGAGGAGGATTTCTACCCGGTGGAAGAAAACCTGTGCAAACACATCGAGCTAGAAAAAAAAGCGTGAGTATTTTTGAACGTGCATTTTAATGTATTAAATACCAAATGTTTTTATCGTTTCTCCCAAGACACTGCTAAGATTGATTAGACACAGCAGATGCTGTGCAATGTGAACAAAAGATTAATTTGGTGCTGCTAATATCACCCGTCAGTTACAAAAGTACCATTGGCCGTCTAAAAGCGTTGAGGACAGAGATTGAGCACCTGCAGCTGTTGTTGGAGAGGGCGAAGGTCAAGCTCCAAAAAGACTTCCATAAGTGGTGGAACCAGGAGGCTTCCAGCGTGCAGGTGACAAACCTACTGTTCTCTACCTATCCATGTGACAACAGCACATAAAGCTTCTGTTAGCATGACATAATGGCAAGGCTAGTGTGTCAAATAGATGTTTCTGAAATTAGCCAGGAAGGAAGTGTCATTTATTGTCTCTATATTTATGGATGTTTTCTTCTGTGTGTTTTCTGAATATTGGCCTCTACGGACACGTTAGTGTGCGTGTGTGTGTAAGTTGATATGCATGTGTCTCTGACTTTGGACGCTTTTACGGCACCAGTGTGACCCTTGCAGCCTCTGTTCAGCATCATGCTGAATGGGCCCTGGTGGGAAGATATGTAGGAGGAAAATACGCGGAAACTGATTTTAAAGAACTCCATGTGGCCCAAACAAGGGCCTGGAGAGCAGCTTAGACAACACAGCAACAGCATCAATACAGTCTGAGAAGTTAGTCTTAACAAGGACAACATGGTCATGAAGTTTTTCAGCAACACAGTGGGGAACAAGAAGTGAGTCAGTGTTTATTTTAGTCCTAGATAATTATTTTGTGTTGATGCTTAAATGCTTTCAGGGATAGTTGGGATGTTTTGAAATGGGCTTGTATGATGTACTTATACGTAGTCCGTGTAGTAGATGGCGGTCGGCACAAGCTCGCCAAGGCCACCGGACCTTTGACCAAAAACAGTGATTTAATCTTGCAGAACACAGGGGTTGGTAGTCTACCGCTGCCTCAATCAGTTATTTTGTTTGGTGAATCCATAACTAACAAAAGTCACACAATAACACAAAGTCACTCAATAACACAAACTACTAACCGATTAAGTGAGTAAAATTACTTTTTTTCAATGTAGTCTGGTGGCTTAGGCGAGAGCATAGATAACGGCTTCAGTTCCCTGCAGGAAACATACACTGTATTGCTGTCCAACAAGAAAGTGACTCAGGACATTTCTTTTAGTTGGCTAAAATACGTTTTGCTGCTGCCCCCGTGCACACCAGTCAATTGTTTAGCTTCCCTGCGGTAACTCCTGAAAACATCCAAACTATCCCTTTAAGAGACTCGTACAGTATAGTGAAAGACAATGTTCGCAAAAGGTTGAAGGAAAAGATGAGTTGAAAATTGCCAAACTAAGAACGCTTACTGAGAACTAAGTCTCTGGTCTCACACTCTTTGTTTGGCGCTGATCACTGTTGTGCACATTTTGGAAACCAAGCACAAAGAAGATGTTAAGCAGCAACATCTGACCAGCAGACACTGCTGGCATTTACACTTTGGTTTTGATCTTATGAATAGGGAATAATTATCTCACTCACATCTGAGCAAGGTTTGGGAATGTATCACTAGAAAGAAGGGGAAGTCTGATAGACAGACCTTACATGTGCAGTTTTGGTCTTCCAAGCAGGAAGCAGACCGTTTTCCGTGCCAGTAAACTTGTATCCGACAGCTTTGCTCAACCATTTATTGTTCTGTTTTTGGAAAACAGTACACATGTATTTGATCAAACTCGTACAAGATATGATGGAGCTAGACAACACAAAATCCCTCCTGAGGTCTTCTGTACCCTCGAGCTGTAACTCACATATGGCCACATTGTGTTTAACTGTCATCAGTATGGAGTGATGTTTTTGCTGAGTGTATCAGAAAATAAAGAAGTTCTCAATGACTGACTAGGAGTCAGAGGCCACAGCCAGATGTCACACAGGATCGCCTACTGGAACCTTGCAGCCGTCTTCACCTAGCACTCCAGGATTTAGGTGAGACACATTTCGATGATGATGACAGTTTTCTGTCTGCTCTTCTATCTCTCCCAACAGATGTTAATGTAGACCTATTAAAGT